>NW_017731383.1:2660674-2872588 GCF_001890085.2 Hipposideros armiger
TGAGTTCCCCACACCCCCGGGTTTATCTGAGCCCCATCGCCACTGTCTCGGGTCTCTTCCCACTCTTCTGAAGCAAGTGGCTTCCCCAGCCTGATTCTCAGGAGTGTGCGTCCCCTCGGGGCCAAGCCACAGCTCAGGAGGCCCCAGGCCCTTGGATGGGAGCAGCTTAAGGCCCCAAAGCGTGTCCTTGGCATCACTTCGGCCATATTTCATAGCGAGGAGTTTCAATTATTTCCTAAATGCTCGGCTCTATCGTTTTTAACTTTTAAGGCAAAACTTGGTGCATTTGTAACTCCAATCTGCAGACCTTTATTGTTCCTTTAAAGACCTTGATCTTTGGCTCAATCCCTCTGTGCCTCCTTTTCTCATGAGGGGGAGGACAGTCACATCTGCCTCAAGTTATTACGAAAGTTAAATGTGTGCATATAGAGTCATTAACAGTGCCTAGCACATAGTAGGGGCTTTCACTGAGCAACCATTTATTGGGGTCCTACTATGTGTCAGGCATTCTTTAGGTGCTGAGGACCTAACAGAATACAAGAGCTTCTAATGGTGTTTACCTCGTGAGCGGCTCTTTAAATGGAGAGTCATTATTATTCTAACTCAGCACTTATATTTTAGGAGACACAGTGTGCGACTGCTGAGGCCAAAACAGTAGAAGTAGAATTAGAAAATAATAAATTTGCATATTAATTTTTCCATTTAAATTACTCTGTCACCTGAGGGAAGTTGTGATTTTAATGAAAAAATGTTCATTCTCATTCAGATAAATATAGTACAAGGTAAAACATCCGTTAAATCACATTTTTCATCTGCCAAATGTACAATAGACGACAATTATAATGCCCGATGCTGGCAGTATAGCGACAGCACAGTCACTTTCTAAAACTTTTTATTATGAAAAGTATTAGATATACACGTAGATACAGAGTATTCCTGTGCTCAGCTTCAATAACCATTAACATTTTACCATATTTTTTTCATAATTCCTACCTTTTTTCTGCCAGACTTTTTTAAAGGAAGTCCCAGATACTATGTCATTTCATCCTTAAGTGATTCAGTAAACAGCCCCCCAAACAAGATATGACACCTAAGGAAATTCATGGTAATCCTTAATACATTATACTCAGTCCATATTTAAATGTCCCTAATTGTTTGCTTTTTAATGTCTTTTCACAGTTGATTTGTTTGCATCAGGATCCCAGCAAGGTCCATCCATTGTGTTGGTGGTTTTGTCTCCCACGCCTCTTGATTGACAAGAGCCCCCACCTCCCTTTCCCCTGCTCTTGCCTGGCGCACAGCCAGGCCATTTGTCCTGTGACTGTCCCAAGTCCCAGATTTGGCTGGATGCTTCCTCGTGGTGTCATTTAATTGGTTCCTGCATCTTCTTTATTGCCCCAAAACTGAAAGCTCTGGGTTTAGTGTGTTTTCTTGGAGAGAGACGGAGAGAGAGGGAGAGAGAGGGAGAGAGAGGACGCTTCCTGGGAGTTGCAGGGTCCTTCCCGCTGCACCTTAGGAGGGAATTCTGGAGGCCCTGCTGTGTGATGAGCATAGACCCAGGAGGGTAGGAAGCGACAGCCTGCCGGGTCTGGGAGAAGTTTCTTCTGCCTCCTGATCTGAGTTCCTTGTCTATGAGTGGAGAGAGCATTCCTGCTCCGAGGGGTCCTGTGGTTTCAGAAGTGAAAGCACAGACTGCAAACCGCTGTACAGACGCAGGTGGTAGGAATAAGGATGGTCTTTTTGGCAATTAAGAAAATCTTCTTTGGAAAAGGAGTTTCCTTCCCAGGCTCCTTTAACTGAGAACATGGCAATGCTGTTCTTATTGGGAAAAGCTTCCAGTATATTCGCGCAGACTGAAAACCACCAGCTTTTAACTAACAGAGTGGAGGAGTGATTAACCGCTCGGGGATCCCGGGCGCTCGAAGCTAAGGGGAGGTTAGCGCTACTCATCTGGGTGGCAGGTTTGCTGGTGGTCACCTGGGGGCACCACGGCTCCTCCGCCTCCCAGGCCAGAGTAGCGGGACGCTCCGAAGCGGAGGGAGGGGCCGCTGAGACGGCTCTGGGCCGGTTTCCTTCATCAAAAGGCGTCTGTATACTCCGGGCCGGAGCATCTGTATACTCCGACCCGAGATGAGCATTGCAGTGCCGTTTCATGAGGGTGGGGAGAAGAGTCTCTGAAAGGGATTTTGCTTATCGATTGTTAGGAGCAGACTTGCTGTTTAAATTTTAACAGTTCTCAGCACGCTGGCAATTCCAAAGCATGTGAATGAGCAAATCCTTCCCAAATCACTTTGTGTGCGTGTGTGTACAAGTCAGAGTGCCCACGAGATGGATCGGGTTCATCTGTATCGGGTTTCAGCTTCGTCTCCCTTCCTGCCAGGTCTCCGCTCTCCCAGTAGGAGAGCAAGACAGTGAGTGAATCAGGGTCCCCTAGGAGCCAGCAGAGGACCCGGCAGCCCCAGGCACAGGGAGACTGGGGCCCTGTGGTCAGTCAGCCTGGGTCCAGGTCCCACTACAGGGTACACACTCTCCAGAGCTGTTTACCCTCTGAGTGAACAAATGGAGAAGCAAAGGCTGGCTGGGGCCACGCCTGGGAGGGCTGGCACTGGGGCCTGAGGCCACATCCTGGGCACTCCTGTCCCTCCCTGCTGCGTCAACCTGTCAGTCACCTGCTTCCACCACTGTCCCCTTGACTTTACCTCTTCCTGAAATTTCTGTCATCGCTCTGTACCTGCCTGAGCAGGTGAGCTGTTCACTCAACAGACTCGAAATCCACAGGGAGAAACAGATGGAATTGAGGTTCTACTGAGCACTGTGTCAGCCGGGGTCCCTGTGGGAATCAGATGGCACTCTGGAATCAGAACAGTCAGGGAGGACATTTACAAAGGGAAAGCTCACCTAGGAGTGGGGGAGGGGAACGGCAGTAACCTGGGGCTGGCAGCCCAGCGAGCAGGCAGGGCGCCCTGCAGGACCCAGTGCACCGCTGCCCCCATGACAAGACAGTGAGTAAGGAAGGGCCCTGACCTGCTCTCCTCACCCCTGTGGCCTCCACAGGCCAGGTGGGTTGTGCCCAGAGCCCACGGGGAGGGTGCAGAGTGGATCTGGATGAACAGGGACGTCGTCGGCACCAGGATCCGCCGTGGGCCAGGCTTTGTGCCAGAGGTGTCCGTCACATTCTCTCGGTTCACACTCACCACGGCCTCCGGAGTTTTGTGGTACTCCTCCATTTAAATTTTTCAGTTGTGGTAAAATACACATAACATAAAATTGACCATCTTAACCGTTTTTAAGTGCACAGTGGCACTAGGTGTATTCACACTGGTGTGCAACCACCCCCACCGTCCACTCCAGAACTTACTCATCTTCCCAAATTGACACTCTGTCCCCATTAAACGCCCACTCCCCACTCCCTGCCCCTGCCCCTGGCACCCCCCCCTTCTAGTTCCTGTCTCTAGGGAATTTTACCGAGGACCCCATCAGTGGGATCACACAGCATGTGTCCTTTTGTGTCTGGTTTATTTCACTCAGCATGAAGTCCTCAGGGTTGATCCGTGTTATAGCAGGTGTCAGAGTTTTCCTTCTTTTTAAGGCTGAATAGTATGCCCTTGTGCGGATGGACCACATTTGTTTATCCATTCATCCTCAATGGGCACTTGGGGTGCTCCCACCTTTTGGCTACAGTGAATAATGCTGCTGTGAACGTAGGTATACAATAAGCCCTTTGAGACCCTGCTGTCAGTTCCTCGGGGTATATATTTTGAAGTAGAATCTGGATCTTACGGTAATTCTATTTTTAATGTTTTGAGGAATTACCCTACTCTTTTCCATAATGGCTGCACCATTTTTCACTTCTACCAACAGTGTACCAGGGTTCCAATTTCTCCACATCCTTGCCAACACTTACTATTTTCTGCTTTTTTGATAGCAGCCACTCTAACAGGAATGAGGTGGCTCTCGTGGTGGCTTTGATTTGTCCCCCATCTTGACAGAAGAAGCTCAAACAAAATTGAGCAACCGTTAGTGGAAGAGCTCACCAACCACTTCCATCTCTGTTTTCCTACCGCATGTCAGCTGTCTTCAGAATGAGAGCTATGTTTCCACTGAGGCTTGACTCGGCATGGACAGGCCCTGGTCCCACCAACCGCTGATGATAGCGAAGGCTCTTTCGTCTTCTGCTCCAAAACAAAATGAGATACATGCCTCTTTTCTGTCAGGGAGCCTACTTGGCTGTTTGATGATTCTAGGAGGGTCTCAGACTCCCAAAGTGACAGAGAAGTTGGTGTGAGTTTTTCCATAGCTAGCTGGGGATGCACATGTCGCAGTTTTTAAGGAAACATGAAGAGAAGGGAGCCTGTCAGCTGTAGATTACCTATTTCCCTGAAAATCAGAAGCCAAGAACATGACATGCCCAGCTGGTGGTGAGGACTGCATTCCCAGAAAGTCATTTTTGGGAGCAGCTTTATTTGCAATAATTTAAAAGATTCTTGCTTCGTAGCCCAACTGGCAATGTAACTTCAGAGCCGTGTAAGTTTTTTGTTGAGGAATCCAGCTGACAAGCTCCGACTCGGTGATGGACACTTCTGAACGAGGGTCAACAGAAGTTGCCATTGAGAGTTTCCTTTCATTTTAGAGCAGTTTGTAGCTATTTATTGTGACTCCTAGGGAAGCATTTCTGATGATTTCCCGGGTGCAGACTCGTGACTCCTCCCAGTTAGGTCCTCAGGTTTCTGCAGAAGTGGCTGCGATTTTGTGAGTGGCGTGGAGTGTGCGCTCTGCTGACACTGTGCCATCTGAGCATCGCCAGACGCCCTAGTGGAAACCACGCGTCACCGCCTTCTCACCATCTCCAATGTGGGCAAAGGGGGTTTTTCACCACTTCGAAGGAGCGAGAAGAACAGTCTGACTTCCACAAGAGTCTTTCCCCCACGTTTTACTCCCTAATACCTTGAAAAGCAGTTCGGGCATCAGAGCAATTCCGGATGGGAACTGACTGGGTGGGCAAAGCACCTGCCAGGTCTTGTCTGTTCCAGGGCATCACTCTGCACAACAATCAGGCCAAAAGCACACTTAAACTGCAAAAAAACCACGCCGACGTGGAGGAGCCCCAGAGCCTCCTGGAGCTGTGCAGGCGAGGGTCGGCATGGCTGGCATAGTCGCTCTGCACACCTGCCGGAGGGCTGGGTGCAGAGATTCTAAACTAGCTAGAAATTTCATCACGTTGCTCCAGCCAAAGCCACTCAGGGGTGTGGTAGTGTAATGGGCTGCCACGCAGATGGGCTGCAAAATGCACATCCCATCTGTCTTTATCATGCTCATTTCCTCTTTTATTAAAATGTTAATGAATATAGTTTTTATTTATCATTCGGTGACATGTGCAGCATCCTTTTCTGGGAGACAAATCTGCAATCTGCCTAACCATGTGAGCCGACAGCGAACTTTCCCCCTTGCATATTGAACACAGGGAAAAGGAACATTTTGGTTCCATTTAAACTGCCATATGCAAGATGAACAAAATACATCCCTTACTTGCTGACAGCAGCTTGGGGTGATGGGAGACACACTGGACTTGGAGCGGGAAATTGAGTTTAATGCCAGGCTCACCGGTTACTAGCCATGTGACCATGGGCCTCGGTTTCCACATCTGGTAAACGGGCATAAGCACCCCATCTCCTGGAGCTGCCATGGTGAACGAATGAGATCATTCGTGGGAACACATCTCGTATTCACTTGTACTATTGCAACATGTGCTCATATGGGTTTGAATTTGTTTTGCTCCTTCTTCCAGACTCGCCATGGAAAGTGCATCTGTCAAACGTTGGCCCCGAGATGACAAGCGTCACCGTGCGTGGCCTGACTCCAGCTCGCACCTATCAGTTCAGGGTGTGCGCCGTGAATCAAGTGGGCAGGGGCCAGTACAGTGCGGAGACGAGCAGGTGTGTGATGCGCTTCCCTCGGTGTGATGACGGGGAGCAGCCGCGCCTGAGCAAACAGAAGCACAGAGTTCGGTGAAAGAGTCACCTGACTATGTCCCCATCCTCCATCCCTGGTGACAGTGCCAGGACGCAAGCGGGAGAGTCTAACAGAACACACAGCTGGGCTAGCAGGGTTTCCTTAGCTGCTGTGAGGGAATTTCTTAGACTTCTGTGGTGCTCTGGCTGTGCCAACGTTAATTGTCCCTCATCGCACAGCCCTTGGTACACGTGAAATTAAGAGCCTACAGTGTTTAATGCCCTTTGTCCACCGTGCCTGCCAACCAGACGGGAGCAGGTGCCGCCGCCGTGACAAGTGGGCACCCAGCAGGGTGTTACAAGGGAAGCTGGTGCAGAGCAGGGCCTCCATGGTGGCCTTACATTCAGTCCCCAGGGACCTTGACGCTCACCCCAGCATGGCCGCCTTGGACGCTCCTTCAGATGTGATGTGGAAAACACCTTCCTCCCATTTCAGTGCCCCCCCCACCCCACCCCCGCCAACCTGAACAATGGGCGCGAAGTGGGGATAGTGGAGCTCTAAATGACTTTTTCCAAAATGTGGGAGTTTGCTATGAGAAATATTGAAAAAGCCGAGAAAACAATTTGAAGGCACCTCCGGCCAGCTCACTGAGGCTTGTAATCCTGTTAAAGAGCAGAGGTGCTGGGGCTGTTTAGACGGAGTCAGCTCACCTCCTACATCTGCTATTGCTTGCTTAACTGACTTTCTATTATGTTGATTGGTTGTAACTATTTCATGCATGTCCCTTCAGTTTGATCAGCTGTGTGCTTCGCTTTATTCATCACTTGATTTTAGGAAATAGTGAGGCTCCAGACTCAGCAAGGCAGAGAGTGCAGATGAGCATGCTTGCTCTGGTGCTGACCTCTCCCCTCCCATCTTTTTTCTTAGGTTGATGCTCCCTGAAGAACCACCCAGTGCTCCCCCGAAAAACATCGTGGCTAGTGGGCGTACCAACCAGTCCATCATGGTACAGTGGCAGCCGCCCCCAGAAACAGAGCACAATGGGGTGCTGCGCGGGTACATCCTCAGGCAAGTAGCCTGTGATTGGCCGTTTTTAAACTGTCATCAGGCAGAGTCAAGTGTCTGCTCTGCTGAGGTCGCCAACCCCATTGTTTGTAGGGGCCCAACAGTAATGCGGAGAATCAGGGCAGCTGTAGGACTCCAGGGAGTGGAGGGGCTGCAGCAAACCGGAGAGAACAAGGAACGTGGGCAGCCTGGCAGGCAGTCTCTGCGCAGCCGCCCGAGTGCGCACACGAGCCCGGGTCCCTGGCTGTGATTGGCAAAAGGAGGAGGGGAATATTATGGGCTGGGAGCGAAGGTGATAGTCACTGTAATCCCTTCATTCTATCTGAGTTTGTACCAGGGGCATGCATTGTTAAATATCATAATTTGAGTAATAATGCAATTGATTTAATTATTAGCCAGCTGTTACCATGCCAATGTGTTGTTCAGCATTGCCAGGTCTTCTAGGGTTTCAAAGAAGTGTAAAAATCTAGCTTTCTACATTCAGTCTCACAATTTTGGAACACTGGAGATGAAATCAGTGTCCTTTGAAGCACAGGGCAGGCCACACACCTGGGCCGGCCATGGTCCCCAAGCAGCCGGCTGGCCAGTCACACGGTGGAGGGCGGGGAGGCTTCTAAGACTGGGAAGAGGACTCTGCCAGGCTTGGGTGGGTTTGAGAGAAGAAACCTCCTGTGCCAAAACCTCTGCTAATTTTAAAATGGCACCGAATGTGATAATTGCAGAGGTTTGTTGATACAAATAAAAGAAAAACATGAAGCAGTACTAAAGGATGATTATTAAACCTCTTCTAATGGATGTACAGCTGTGGCTGTGTTTGTTGGTCCGACGTGGACTTGGACCCCTTGCCAGCCTTACGGGGGAGGAACTGTAGGCATTCATCATTCCTTCCTTTGACTGCCTAGCCCGTGCCCATTCTCAGCGTGTGACTGGAAGACTCTGGGGTAACAGAGGTCTTAAGTGAATAAATGTAATTGCTTAGGTAAATGTAAGACCATATGGAATTGCTGCTTCTTTAACTCCACCATCTTTGCATATGGAGGACACCTCATCCCCAGTATGTCTTTATGTCAGCATCCAATCATCATGTCACACGTGTTGGTCTGTATGCTTGTGGCGTCTGCCTGTCACGGCCATTTCTGTGCTGTCCTCAAGCTCTTTCGCACGCATATGAATTAGCCCCTCAGCACACACAGGTCATTATCTGCCTGAAATGGCTTGACGCAGCCATCCCTGGGGCACACGGAGGGCTGCAGGACTGGAATCAGCCCTGGGCCCCTTCGGCGGCTGTGCCCCTAACTGCCCTCCCCCAAGTCAGAGGGGTGAGAGCACTGCGCTCTGGCCCCTGCAGGCAGGGGGCGCTGTGGGCTGCGGTTCCTGGCCCTGCTCCAGGCACCTTTCCAGTCCCTCCGAGACAGCCTGGACGCCACGCTCTCTGGAGGCTGAGGTTGTCTGTCGTATTCGTACCGCTCGCTCCGTGTGCCAGCTGCCACGCTCGCTCCACATCCATCAACGAACGGAGCAATCGGCTTCGCCCTCTCGGACCGGCCCTTCGCGTGAGCGCCGTCCCAGCTGCCTCTGTCTTTTTTTGAGCACACGGAGGAAAAGTTTCCTCAGGCTCCAGCTGCCAAGTAAGGACTTTAAAAGTCAGCCCACAGAACCAGGCTCAGGGCATGGAGTTTAATAAGAAAATCCCTCTGATGTTATGAGGCCCCATCGGAGACTGCACATTTCTCTATTTTGTGGGATTACTACTGTTAAAAGGATTTTCCATGATGGTGTCGGTAGAGTCGAGTGCTGGAAAAGAGGGCATCTGTATTTGTAGGGGCTTAACTCCAGAAAGCTCTAAAATGAGGGTGCACTACCCAAGGCCTGTGAGTATCAAAGTTTTCAGAAAGTTAAGTCCCGTGCCAAAATGCATTTGCTTGGGAACATTTCCGAATAATCCTCCAGTCTGCAAATCAGCTCTATTTGCAAGCCTGTCTCCTCCAGGGCACATGTCTCCCTGTCAGATCTGCAGCACCACCCATGGAAGAACAAAATGGAAATAAATAACAGTCGGGGCTCCAGCCGTGAGAAGTAGTTAGGACGCGTGCACAGTGATAAAATATTTATAATAATGGGCAGGTTGTTTCTTTGAGAGGAGCAGAAGGGTTATGTCCTTTATAAACACTCTCCTGTTATTTCCGAATAAAAAATCATCCTGTTGTGTCCGAGGCGGTCTCCGGGGCAACCACCCCACCAGCCGGAAGCCGATGCCCTGCTCTTCCGTTATTAATTGTGACCTTCCTCGACATTCCGTGACTGCCCCAGGAGCGCCCTGAGCCACGGTCAGAACGAACCAGCCGCCACCACAGGGGAAGAGCAGCCCATTTCCAACTCGAACTCTGCGGTTTGTTTTGCACAATCGTGTAACCGGGGGCCTGGAGAAGACGTGTGGCCCGCGCAGGCTTCTTATAACCCAGTTCTGTGTTAGCGTACTTCCTAGAAGAGCAGTCCTTTCAAACAGAAGGATATTTAGGGGGTGCTTTACAGCAGCGCCTCTTTTGCATCCCTTGTTTCTTTTTGTCCGTGCAAGAACCCTGTGAGATGACATTGTTACTGTGTCGTTTAGGGAGGTGGAAACCAAGGCTCAGGGAGGTTAAGCATTCGCCTGAGCCCACCCAGCTCATAGGCCTCTTCCCAGCCTAAGTCATCTGAAGCTAACTTCAGTGCTTTTCCCTGGAACGAACCTTGGAATGGGTCCCCACAAGTCAGCTCTTCTCCAGCGCCCATGCCCAACATGTGCCACATCAGTGATACGTGGTCCTGGGCACCATTCACACGCCAGGATGCTCTGTGTCTAGTGTGGGTGTGAGGCGGGTTTTCACCTTTTTCCAAGCAGCTGCCTGATTGTCTCAGTACATGCTTTGTGCCTGGGGAACTTGAGTAGAGCCACCCGGCACACAGGGCGGCTGCTCCACGCCTGTCCTTTCTCCCTGGTCCCCACTGCCGTGGAGACTGTCACGTTACGTAAATGAACTTAACCCCCACCGTGAGTGGTGCCCACACTTGCTTGTGTGGCTCAGTAAAGGGATGCCAGCTCAGCAGGGGTCACCAGGGTAATGGAGTATGAATGAAAGTGTTGTGTGGCACAGTGTTTGCAGAGTGACACTGTTGTCCCCGCGCCTCCCACAGCCCGGCTGCAGAGCCCACAAGCTGCTGCGCCTCTCAGGCCAGAGGCAGGAGAACGCCTCGGACCTTCTCCGATTCCGATGCTGCCTGCCGTGGTCACTGTTTGCCTATCAAGCCAGCCTCACCGAGTACAAGTGAAAGGAAAGACCACTCAGAAAACCCTGGTTTTCTAGAGAACGTTTTATTGCCATTTCCATACTTCCTTCGGGCATCTTCACCCTGTTTGGAGCGCTGCTTTCCACTTACGGGTCTGAATTTGGGGGCTTCTTCTCTTTTCTAATGGCGGCAGCCTTGCTGACATGCTGCTGGCCCTGAGGACAGTGCAGGTGCCTGCCCGGCACTCTGCGCCCAGAGTCACTCGGCGTCAGGGAGGAGCCTGAAGACCCCATCCTGCCGTGAAGAGCCGATGGACTCGCTGCTGGTTCTGTGTCCGTTTGCCACTTGTCTTACAAAGCCATGTCTTCCTGAGGCACGAACCACCCGGCTAGCTTCAGGATGCTTTGGAAGCTGCACTGTGACGGAGGACACGCCTCCCGCTGTCCATGCCCCTCCCTTTACCCAGAGGAACCAACTAACTTCTGGGAATGGAATCAGAAAAACATCTGCTCCTCAAAATAATGCTGTAAAAGTCCTTTTAGTACAGATACCCATTTCCTAACTTACACAGTGACTGAGTCCAGAGTCCTGTGTGTCATTTAAAATAAAGACAACTTTAAATTTCTTCCTTCAGACGCTATAGAGCCTATGACACACGTGCTCACAAAGGTCCCCTAAAAAGCATCTGGTCGTACTTAGCTTCAGGCTGGCATTTTGGTAGCGTGAACATCTTTCAGAGCCACTCACTCTGCCTGTGGGACCTGCTTGAACAAACCTAAAATTCCTAAGTGGAGGCAGAGCTGGGGCTCCATCCATGGGGCAACGGGCCATTTTCACTTGCTTCCCTATTTCTCCCCACGTCTCAGAGTCACAGGAGGGAAACATTACCCAGAATGATTGATAGCAATGCCCCAACAGAAACCAGGTCAGGAATTTTGGGTGCCAAGTCCCCATACTCCATAGACAAGCTACACTTAAGAAGCTACAATTTTTCCTTAACCGTTAATGCAGTCAAATTTCAGCTCTGCTTTGCCCAGAGCGTATCATGGCAGTGAGGTTGGATGATACCTTTCTAATGGTTGAATTAGAAGGTAGTGTTGTCTGGAGCGGGAGTCTTGGCCTTACTTGTGTGTATTAATTTCCGTTTTCCTCTAACCGCGTGGAAGAATTGCAGGGAGACCCAATTCCTGGCTCACTCGTTTTCCTGCGGTCTGCAGGTACCGCCTGGCCGGCCTGCCCGGAGAGTACCAGCAGCAGAACATCACCAGCCCGGAGGTCAGCTACTGCCTGGTGACGGAGTTGATTATCTGGACACAGTACGAGATACAGGTGGCCGCTTACAACGGGGCTGGCCTGGGCATCTTCAGCAGGGCAGTGACCGAGTACACCTTACAAGGAGGTAAGCCTGCCTTCCCAGCACGTTGCAGAGTGTTTGTCAGGGGAACACATGCCAATCAAACTGCAAAGGAAAACAGAGGATTCGACCCTTAAGTTGCAATTAGAAGGAAATTGGCCACATATTTAAGTTACTCTCCCCATCTATTCTGAAACTATAGCAATATGGTAGTAGGAAATAGACAATATTTTCACTGCTTTTTTTCTTATTTCCATCTACACACATCCTTTAACTACTCCTCTTAGTCGGCAAAAGCTCTGTGGACTTATTGTTCTAAATGGAATAATGGTATGTTTTGCGTCTTTGGAGTCCTATGTGATACTGTGAATGGTTTTCAAAGAGAATGGTTATTTAGAATTTTGATTTTAGTGATGTGATATGATTATTGGTAATGGAATTTGCCACTTGGTGCATTTTTTTTTTTTGGTTTTCTGTTTCAGTTACACAAGCAAACAATTTACTAGATCAGTAAAAACTTTTCCCCCAAAATGGCCAGGCAGAATGTCATAAAGCCAGTGGGTCTTCATCTTACATCCTAAGACACAACCCTGTCACTTTGAGGCTGTAAAGCATCTGATCCCCTATGTTTTGTGGAGAACGCTGGGCTTGGCCCCACGAAGAGCTGGGCTCTTAATAATAAGCGGTCCCTCTCTTGACACAACTGCACATGTCCACGGCTGCCCAAACCCTTGCCCAGGGAAGCAGTGTCCCCATAAAACCCAACGCCCTTTTCCAGGCCCCCTCCTGGCACGCAGGTGTGGTTTTATTTGCTGAAGCATTTTTATTGCTACCAGGGCTTGACCTTTTTCAAATGAGAAGGATTCTAACTGCCCGCTTCTCTCCCCAAATCATGCCTGAGACCTAATGTTCCTTGATATTACATGCTGTTATTATCATCCTTTATTGATTGGCTGTCTGTTGTCATCGCGGAGTCCATAAATCCTCCTTTATAAATTAAGTGCAGTCAGTCTGCTTTCACAGTGACGAGCAGAAATATGTAAAAAGCGAGGCAGGCAGGAAGGACCTGCTCATCTGCAAGTGGTTCTCAGTGACTCCTTGGAAAATGAAAATACCTGCAAACCTGGGCAGCTCATGTTCGCTCTAATTAGTCTACTTCATAAAATGACCATAGATCTGGCAACCCTTAAACGATGATGCTTGCTGTTCCTGACCCCTTGTTGCCGTCCACATCACTGCTCCGTCTCACCGCCGGCGAGCTGGGTTCCGTGCGAAGGGGGCAGGGCGCCCTCCCCTGACTGACAAGGGCTTCGAGTCTTCCAACTTCAGCTTCTGTGCAGTTGCCTTTGAGGAGCCATGAAAGGTCTCGAGCTGTGAGTGACGTGATCAGCGAGCGCTCGTCCGTGGGTGTGCAGGCAGGGTGGAAAGGGAGCCGAGCAGGGCGGCAGTGTGGCTGTGAAGTGACAAGTCCCTCCAGCCCTGACACCGGCGGCGAGAAGGACCAGGGAGGATATGTCTGCTGGTGCCCCCATTGTCGGCGTGGCTTCCCACCCATTCCCTCTTGTGCGCCTCGCAACCACCTGTCACGTGAGTCTGGTTGGGCCCCGCGAGCACTCTTGTCCCAGGCATCCTGTGCCTGAGTAGCCGCGGCCATGGAAACAGGGCTAGAGCTCAGCCCCTCCCTCAGATTGCTTGCAGTTTACAGGGCAGACCAGAGCTGGGTTTGTTGGCCATCTTTTACGCACAAGGACCCTGAACGCTGGCCAGCTCGACTTTAGCTGACCAGAACCAGCCTGCTAACCAGTGGCAGGAGCGGTGCGAATGCCAGCTTCTGAGTCAAGACCACTGTTTTCTGGGTGGCATCTGTGGGACTTCAGAGGGGATTTGGGCCACACTGGTGGTGGCCTGACCACCCAACTAGCCTGCCAGGGTGTGGGGCTCTGGGACATGGCGCTGGAGGGTGGGCCCCTACTTCCTGCCTCACTTTCTACGGTGCCTCCTGCTTAGGAGTCAAACCCAGAGGACACAATTTCCAGGCATAAAACCGAGCAACCGTCTGCCTCACGACTTGCCGCCTGCAGAGCGCCTCAGGAGCCGCCATAACTGCCCCCGCTGGAGTTAGCAGAAGCTGGGCGCCCGCAGCCGCTCTGGGCCCCTCGCTCGGCGGGTCTGTCTGGGCCGTGGCCGAATGTGTATTTGCTGCTGGGAACCCCGCTCGGCACACAGGTGTCCTGCGGCTGTTGGCACTGATTGTTGAGAAAGCCTGGAGGGCAGCGTCTGTCTTCCAAGCTAAAAGCAAATAATTAAAATGGGTGTATATTAAAGGGAAAAAGAATAACTCATGAAGTTAATGACTTGTCAGCCTAACTCGAGGAATTAGTGGAATGTCCATGCACGTAATTCTGGGGTCTGTCAGGAGGGCTCTGGAGAAGCAGGAAATCCTCAGCCTCAGGAGACTGGCACTTCAGTCCAACCTGCCTCACTTTCCTTCTCTGTTCGTCCAAGTGGCGACTTTGACCCATCAGGGGAAACAAGGCATCATTTACCTTGGCTTTAATAAGGCTCGTTGGATGTAGCTCCTCTCTCGAAGGCATGGGGGTGCTGGGGAGAACTGGTGGGGCTCCCCGTCCCAGCAGGTGGCTGTGTAACTTACAAGGGACGCAGTAGGCACCGGGGAGGAGACAGAAGGGTCCAGGGGCTGCTCTCCCTGCCACCAGCTGCAGAGATGGGACAGGAAAGCACTTTGCCCCAGGCAGATGCAGCATGCTCACCCCCCAGCCCAGTTTTGGTCTCAACTGTGTTTTCTTCAAGGAAGTTCCCGGCAGGCACCGTTATTCCAGCCTCAGTTCAGCCAGCTGTGATGTTAATCCCTGAAGGGACCCAAACACCCCTTCCCCCATCACACACCCCATTTTTCTCTTCAATTTTCATTTCCTATTGAGATGTAGTAAAAATGTCTGGTTTGTCTGCTCTGGTTTTTCACAAGTTCTCGGCCTGACTGACACCACGATCACAGCCATTGTTTAATGTAAATCTCCTCACCTCCCTGGCTTTTCACACCCCCTCCGCTCACTACCCACCATGTCCGTCTGCCAATCCTACTTTATAGCTTTTATCAGCAGCGTCTCCAAGACCTTTCCTGCTCCCTGCATTTTAAAATGTGACACATTAACTTACAAACTGGGCAACAACGCTTGAATACAGTTGCAGCCAGGTTGGAAGGTCTCTCTGCCACAGTGACTGCAGCCTAAAATCCCAACAGAGTTGGAGCCTGCCTGTCACACTTCCACTGTGGTTACCCAAAATGAAATGGAAAAGAGTTAAATTTACTCGAGAATTTCTTTCAAAACGCTTCCTAAAATCAGTGTGCTTTTGGTCTCAAGTGGAAGAGCCCTAGCGTGTGGGGTCTGCATAACGGGGCGTCCAGGGCCACACGGGCCTCTTCGGCAGCTGTCCCATCGTTGAGTTCGGAGGGACAGTGCTACGGCCGTTTGAAGCCATCAGTAGGTCAGACTGGATGCCAAGGCAGCGTTTGGTTCCGAAATTCAGGTTTTGTTAACAATTGTTCAGCTTCCCTTGAAAGACGCAAGAAGAAATAACATGGCTGTGCAGTGCACAGGAGACCCTGAGTGTGGGGTCACACGCCGTGCAGTGCACAGGGGAGCCTGAGTGTGGGGCCACATGCCATGCAGTGCACAGGGGAGCCTGAGTGTGGGGCCACACATGAAAGCACACCATGTAAGATGCAGTTATGTCCTCCAGCGTACCAGCAGAAATTAGCGGCCTCCTCTCCTTCCCCTAAGTGCATCTGTTAAGATACAGATGTTGGTTTTCCTACAAAGGGTCCAAAGACAAATCATACTATAAATCATCATTTTGAGCACACCAAGGTTTTAGGTTTTTTTCTGGTTTTATTTCTTTAGCATTTTTGTTCGTGTAACAGGTATTTTTGTGCTACGATGATTTATTCTGGTTTCAGAACATTACCTTCTAATGAAAGAGAAATATTTCATATTTAAAAAGAAATGGAAAAAACATTTGGTTATCCACATTTCTAAAGCATTAGTAAAAGCTCCTGAGTGTGCACTTGGGCTTCAAAGCGCTTTCTGGAGTAAGGGTTATAAATGAGCACTGTGTTTGCAAGCCCCATTCTTATCTCCTCTTGGGAACTTCTCAGTGTGGCGTAAATGACATTGCACAAAAGATTTCTCTCTCAATCCTTAAGGCTTTCTAGACCTCAGGCTGCACCTACAGAATAGGATAATGTTCCAACCTAAAGCACAAGGTAAGAACTGAACAAAATGACAGGGGATGTTCCATTAGGTAGGGGCTTATTGTGGCCTTAGAACTCCTGGCAAAGGAAAGGAGCGCGTGAGAGGAGGCCGCTGCCTGCCAGTTCCCACTGCCCTGTGCTCGGCACTTACCCTCGGCGTCTCACCTCCTTCATCCTCCAGCCATCCCGTGAGGTGGGCATCCCTGTGTCTACTTGACAGAGAATCAAATGGAGTCCAGGGAGTAACTAACTCTCCCCAGGTCAGATAGCTAGAAATGCTGGGAAGTGCTGGAATTTACAAGCATGCTGTTGTTCATTCTGTATATATCAAACATGGATAAAATTACTTGCAGGTTTTCACTGTAGCTTCTATATGGAATAGGAAAGAAGTGAGGTCTCATCTTACTTATGTTCACATGGCTGATGGGTTTGCAGTAGCTCGTGCACATTTTTAACTGCAGTCCACAGTAAGAAATTTATTGCAAACCAGTGTGCACGCACGCGCACATGCACACACACACACACACACACACACACACACACACACAACTGAAACAAAGGTTCATGGGACAGTAGTCATCCTTGCAGGGTATGATGTTCTTCAATATTTTCTATTCCATTCCCTTCTCTTTCATCCTTTAACAAATGCTGACTGTGTCCACTAAATTGATTTCCTGGTCTGCTAAGGCATTTGTGACCAGCAGTTTGAAAACCACTGAATTCGAGCACTTACTGGGCGTTTGGCTGGGCTGGCCTTGCATCCTGTTCAGGAAAGGCTGCCATGGCCTGCAGGACTCAGGGTCGGGGGGAGGAGGCGTCCCAAGGGACCGCGGCAGCAGCCAACAAGACGAGACCAAGCAAGGGTCTGAGTGGGGGCTGGGGCTGGTGACATGGGTGCCACCACTGTGTCAGTGCAGATGGCCTCGTGAGAGAGGATGGGCTCCCGGGAAAGATGTGCCCTTCAGCTGCTATGAGAAGACACAAGGGAAAATCAAACCAATGCTCACTTAGTAGGACCAGCACATTATTTCATGATGTGCAGACGGGTCACCCCTCCAACCCTGGGGACGCCTTAAGGGCAGGAGCTAGTCTGATTTGTCTTATTCGTGTCTGTACCCCCAGTCCAAGCACAGGGCCTGCTACAGGAATAAACAAGGCACAAGTATATGTGCGATTACAGACGGATGCTGGCGTTCCCATGTCCATGTCCAGCGCTGTGCCAGTGTCATCTCCGCGTGCAGCACGATGCCCGCCTTGACCCCTGTCTGGAAGCACTAAGGAAAGCCGGCCTCCTTGCCCCGCCCCCACGCCCTGTGCCTCCCTCGCCTAAAATCTGGCCCCAGAGGCGTGCTCCTCAATGCCTGGCAAATGAAGCATTGGGAAAAATAAGCTCAGAAGGAGATGCATGAAACTTTGCATGTGCTAACGTACTTTCTTAGGCAGGCCATTGAAAAAGAGACTGGGGCTTGTGTGTGCACCGTTTCTTGTCCTCATAATGTGTGAATGCAGAGAGAACATTCAGCTGTATCAGAGCTGCGGGAACCATAACAACACGAGAACCCAGCCTGACCTGCCAGGGCTGGCATCGATGCTAACACGGCACGCAAACTGTCACGCACACCCTCGCAGTGTGCACAGCCAGTGATCCCTCCACGCAACGCTCTCGCTTCTCCCGTTTGAGAGGCACATACACTTAATTCTGTGGGATCGCCTGGAGAACTATATAGATGCCCCTGAATCCTCAGTAAGTTCTGGATGGACACTGCAGCCCCTAATATTTGAAATCAGGTACTTTAAGGATACTGAAAACCAGAAGGTGCGATTGTGGCGAAGACAGAAAGACCCGTGCGCCCTTCCGCGATGTGGAGATAGTGCCGGGGTGGGGCCCAGTCGCAGACCCATTCCCAGCAAATGTAATGCGAGCGGAAGCGGAAGTGAGGAGGCTCTTCCTCGGTGAGCTGGGCCCTGCGCGCTCACCTGGCAGGCTGTTCGCCAGCCGGAAAACTGACATCATACTTGAGGGTAATGGCAGATGAAATAGCGTTGTGGAAAGACACTGTGATTTCACGGTTTATCTGTAACAGATAGGTAGTGTTACTTTAATAAATACAGCTGGGCGTGTGAGGATTTAGAAGTTTTGTTGGACCATGCACTGTAATTTCATGCTGTGCTAAATTTAGCTAATTTTACAGCATCGTCTATGGGCTACGTAGCATCTTTCGGTTGGGCCTGCATCAGGGTGATGGGGCGATGAGCAGGATGCAGACGTCAGTCATTCCCACTGCGGAGGCCCGAGTTCCCGTGTCAGCCCGTCCTGCCAGGCCCCGTGCATGTCGCTGCTGGCCCTTCACAGTGTCACGTTATTAATTTTATTTGACTTTGTTGTAACTCGCCAGAACATCAGACAGCTCCATGGTTAGCACAGGTGCCTTTTGATTAACCATGATTTTGAGCTGATTCTGCCCTTTATGTAGGTTGAAGAGAAGATGAATTGTAATGCAAGGCTAGACTTTACTCAGGGATACTGCAAATGACCTCTAAGTCATAATATTGCTTGAGTACTTGGATGAACTATCCAAAATAAAAACAACTTGTGTCTCTTCAGCTGCAGAGAGTGGTTCAGAAGTGCCTGCCCGACGTCATGTCACTTTCTATGGACTGTAAATAGCATAGACGTTCCTGGTAGGAAAGGTGGAGATGAGGCTTTCTGTTAACCAATTAATTAGGCCCTAGATAGAATGAAAGTAATAACCAAAGGAAGAATGGAGGGAGGGAGAGATGGAGGGATGGAGGGAAGAAAGAGAGAATCAGGAGGAAAGAGCCTGTAGGACAGCAGTTCTCCAAGTCCGCTCCCCGGACAAGCTGCATGAGCATCACTTGTCAGAACTTCTCAGGCCGCACCCCAGACCCACTGAATCAGGAACCCTGGAGGTGGGGCCTACCATTTGTATTTCAACAAGCCCCCCTTCTGCCCCATGCCTAGTTGGCGAACCATCCCCCTAGAGTGTGGTTGCCAGAAGAGTGTAACACCAGGGAGTCAAACCCAGGAACCCTGCCACCCCATAATAGAGGCCTGCCGGGGAGGACCCGCCCCATGCACCACAGCACAGGATGTGTGAGACCACCGCGCAGCTGGGGGAGGAGGGCTGGAGGAGGTACCTCTTCCCAGAAACCTCAGTGGTGTTTCTAGGAGCTCTGATGGTTGGGTAGAGGCCCAAGTCTTCCTTAAGATAAAGGTCGTGACTTGGAAAAGACAGAGAGGTTTGGGTAATGACAACGTGGCCACTCAGAGGCGTGAGCTGTTTGGACCGAGGTCAGCCAGTAGGAATTGGGGAGCGTTTGGAGGGGGCCAGGTTCCAGAGCAGCAGCAGCTTCCTCATATTTACGTCTCCAGCATTTGGAAGAAAGTGAGGCTGGGACCGCCACACATTTCAAGCCAAGCAGCCTGATCACATGCCAGTAATCTTTTTCTTCTGCTTTTAATCCGTTTCCCTGGTCAGGGTTAACAGGATTTGTGTTCGAACAATAGTTTTCTGACAAGGGATGGGTTTCATCTCTGAAAAGATAGGAAAAACACATTCAACAGAAACTTGAAAAATTAGGAATGGAGAGGAAATGTGTAGACGAAGCTATAAAACACTCACTAGAGGGCAGGACTGCAGGTTCTACTTCGAAGGAAGAAGCTAGAGAAACGAGGCTATAATTCTCGGGTGACAGTCATTAGGAGTCACCTTTGGTCACAGAAGTAGCCACATCCTACTAATCTCATTTCCTTTTGGGGGCGGGTTACTGAGTTGATAGGTTCAAATATATTCATTCTGTAGTTTGATTTCCTCTCATTTATTCATTCACGTATTAATTCACTCAATAAGCACCCTTGTGGCTAAGATGGGGAGATGTGGATTGGTGGTAAAATGATGCGACGGATTCCTGGGCTCAGCTATGCCCAGCGAGTGTAATTTACCTGATTGACCACTGCTTGGATGGAGGGTGAGTTCAGTTCCAAAACCCATCATTCTTTTGGGCCTTTCTTGGTCACACTTCTGTCAGTAACTTGGAGGGAATAGAGATGGCATGCCTTTCAAATATACAGGTGTCACAGCTGAGAGGGGTAATTCATATATTATGTCCCAGAATCAGAAATAAAAAGTAGAATGCTTTGTTATATTGATGGTTGAAATCAAGTTGAAACGTAAAAGGGATCAGCCAAAATTCTCCACTTAGATACCCACAAACAGTCAATGTGATAACAGGAGGGCGAGCCATGACTTGCCAACAGTTACCATAAAAAGCCATGGGGGGCTAGTTAGGGGAGCACAGATCCAAGGACAGCTGTGGCCATAACTGAATCACCCTCTCTAAACGACACGTCACCAGAGCTAGGCAGAGCATGATGTCACACAACCCAGTTTTGGCCAGCTCCAGGCGCCCTGCCATGAGGGGCGGTGAGCAAATGGAGGCTCCTTGGAGGAGGTGACAGAGTGGGCAGTGCTCCGCAGGTCCAGGTGTGTGGAAAACGGACAAAAGAAACAGGCTTTATTCAGCCCCTGACAGTCAAGCCTAGCTGGACATTTCGTGATTTTCAAGGAGTCTGACAGCCCTGTGTACAAGGAACAGTGTACCCAGGAGACAGATGGACGTGAGCGGGCAAAAGTTTGGGAAGAAAGGTTTTAGTTCAGTGTAAGGAGACTCCCCTTGACAACGTGCAGCAGAGGGTCAAGTTGACTTAAAGAGCAGGAAAGATGTGTCAGAGAAGTCCCGCCAGCAGTAGCTGAATGCCGCCTGTCTGGGGCTCTGTGGGCTGGGGTCCTGCCTGGACAGCATTGTGAGCCAGTGGCCTCGGGCACCCTTGTAGCGCCCCCTCCTCCAGTTGGCAGAACCTGTGTGGACGTCAGCATAGGGCCATCATATGGCCTCGGCCTCTCTGAAGCGTCACAGAAGAAGCATTCTCCTATGGTCATCACACCCTGGTTACCATATCGTAGAATAGAACCATGACGTAGAGCTAAGTATATCTGTTTTCAAAATTACCTTGTTATAAATCCATGGACTGAGGTGTATTGGAAGCATTCCATTCCATTGCAGTTA
The DNA here is from genome assembly GCF_001890085.2 of Hipposideros armiger. Taxonomy (NCBI): domain Eukaryota; kingdom Metazoa; phylum Chordata; class Mammalia; order Chiroptera; family Hipposideridae; genus Hipposideros; species Hipposideros armiger. Next base: position 2,681,671 of record NW_017731383.1, read on the forward strand.
TTACTACTATCGCCGATTTTCGTATTTTCTCATCTTTAGCGAGTGGGAGTCCCTTTGATCAGCATATGAGTCTTCTTGACAAGCGCTCACTAGCGTTTGACAGCGTCTTTGCTAAATGACAAGATTTTCCAGGCTCACCTTATATATTACCTGCTCCTGACCTGGAATCATCCATTTATCCAAGAGAGCCTGTTCATTTTTGTGGTTACTGGAAAGTTCAGTGCTTCTGTGTTGGTTTTCACTTCTAGGCCTTTTTACAAGAAATCCTTTATAAAGATAAAATCATCATACTACCAGTTCAAATTTAGAGTTTCAACTTGGCTAAAAAGTTCAGTTCCCAATGAGTTTTATATATATTTGTATATAGGATGGAACTGAAGCCAAAATTTGGCTGTGCATTTCACTCTAAGCACAAAAACAAAAACTGGACCAAAGAAAAGGCCTAAAACTCTTTTCAACAGTCATATTGGTGGTGGTGGTGGGTGTTGGCTTTGGTTTTTTAAGGCAATTGTATGAGTGTTGTAAGATAAAGGAAATCAGTATTATGTTTTAAAAAGCTTCATTGGTCATCTTTGTGAAGTGCTAGGAAAACTGTTAAACACTGAATTTGTATAAAATTTCCTAATCAAAAATTTCAAATTGCTAGTGAGAAACTTGACCTTCATTGACGAACATAACTTTTTCAATTTCTGATTTTATTCTTGAGATGGCTCCATTCAGAGTCCATCAAGGCTTGTAATGATGACCTCCTCGAATACCTGAAAGTTTCCATTGACAAGAAAGCACCTGCACAAGTAGGTGGTCCCAGGTTCCTGAAGGGCATCAGGCCTCTCTACTGGCTGAAAGAAACCTCTCTTGCCTTACCAGAATGCAGTCTCTTTAAACTCTACTCTAATGGCGCAGTGTCTCTGTAGGTTAACAGCTCTTCTGTTATTTTCCGTCTTCGACAAATGTAACGTGAATGGTTTGTGTGACAGTGTGAATGGGTTTGGATTCTGCCATTGAGTATAAGGATTCATATCAAGTGCTTCAAAATAATGGACATTTCTATAGATCTACACAGATGCTGCTGCTAGTCTTAATCATTTTTCTGTACAGTTCAAACACTGAGACCTTTGGAATTATAAAATTGATTTCATATCACTAGTGAACAATTCTTAACTCCACAGCACAGCTGAGTTTTTGCATTGAAGCCATACGCATTACATATACATTGGTGTGCTTTCACATACATGTTAGCGTGCTCTACATACATGTGTGCTTTCACATACATGTTAGCATGCTTTACATACATGTGTGCTTTCACATACATGTTAGTGTGCTTTAACGAGGTCTTAGCTGTTCTCTATTGTGTCCGCTTAGGTGCTCAAAATGTCAGCTCAGTCAGCCATTTTAGATGCCAATAATGTACCCTTCATCAAATCTTCAAAGTGAGACCCAGTCACCAAAAGTAAGAACAACAATGAAAATAATAATGCTTTGTTCAGTTCAGACTCTTGCAAAATTCTGCTTCTTAACGGCCAATAGACTTCAATTTGAAATTGAAAGAGGAAATAAGAAAGTTCCCATTTTGGAATAATACTGTTAGAAGATGAATGGATGACATGTCCCGATGACCCAGAGACAAGTGTAGTCCAGACCATTAAATCAAAGCCGTCCCCCTGCAGATTGATGAGTGCGGACTATCAGCTGCATCTGATGTGTGCGCAGCTTTATCATGAATCCCGCAAGAATTCTTTCTTCAAAACTGATACCACGTTATTGTTTTCAAAAAACAGGCAGGATAGTGTCTTGGTATGTGTTAGATGCACTACTCTGCTCATGTCATTTAATGAGGAGTCAGGTCTACAGGCCACCTCTTACAGAGGAGACCTTCTCTGGGAATGCAACAATGGGTTTCTTGAATTTTGCTGTAAAATCTTTTACTTTTCTGGTGGCATTGGTATACAAAACTTATGAATTTGTTCTCTAGTACCTTGTTTATTCCCAAGTGACCCCTGAGCTTTGACCATTTCCACCCTAGTAGCTTGTGTGGTGTGCAGTATACTGTGGTGCCATCCAGAATAGTCGCTGACACACCCATCCCCAGTGCTGGCACCCGGCCCACTGAGGGCCCACGGCAGTGACCTTCCTGGAAACTGTCCACTGCCAAGGAGAACTGCCTCACCCCACAAGACTTCCCTCCCCCCGGGTCAGCCTGTGTATAAAGCTTATACACAAAACTCTTCATGGCCAGTCTGTTTCCAGGGCACTCCATCTAAGACAGGTTTGTTTGTTGGTTTTTGTGTGTGTGTGTCGGGGAGGGCGGGGGTTGCAACATTAACAATGTTCTAAGCATTTCTTTTGAGGGAGCCAAACTAATGCTACGTACCGAGTGCCATTACTAACATCAGCACCCTCCAATGGACATGGAAGCTTTTTTGATTTAATCTTCTGAACTGTTTGTCTCTGGTCATCTGACCTGTCATCTGTGCAGCTTCTCACAATGTTATTCAGAAGCAGTCCCTCTCCTATTTCCTGTGCTTCACTATGCAGCCTGGCAATCTGAGTGATTGTGCGCCTGTAGGAGAAGTTTGGGCTTCGGCGATTAAATGCTGCACACTGTACTGAGCTTGTACTCAATCTGGTACCGTCGTAACCAAACTCATAAATACTTGTCCTTCTTCTTCCGTACCTGCAGACAGTTTTCCCACTTCTAATCTCTTTCTGTGTAAGATCGATGCTTTGGGGAAAGGTGCTGGCATAATTCGCCCGCCATCGTTGCTTCCTCTGATTCCTTTTCCATCAAATACTAAATTTAGGCTGAAGTAGAAGATTATCAGAACACGACAATCTGAATTCTAGGCCATCCTTATTGTATTCCCTGGGTAGAAAATTTTTTTACCATTCTGACTTGGTGAACCTGATGACTCCCATTAATGAAAAAGCCATTCGTTATGCTGGGGAACTATGTCTCTATAAATATAAAATAGTATTAATAATGTTGGCATACTTTTAATACTGTATATTTAAACATAAAGTACATAAAGTGGACTGTGGGCCTTAATGACTTCAGAAATCAACTTTTCAAAAAGTTTTGGTTGCACACATTCTTAAGAATGTTTTCAAATAAATTGGGTTGAAAAATCCAAAAAATGAAGCATGCAGTAGGCAATATTGACTTCCATTTTTATTTGATTAAAGAATTAAAATTCTGAAAATTTCATGACATAAATGTTAATTTTGTATGCTCCAATCCAAAATATTTTAAAAAGCCAATTTTTTGAAGATGTAAAACTCTATAGTCCTCTTGAATGAGTTTATTTAATTATGTAGCTGATTATTTTTTAGTTTCTAAGAACATTGATTCATTTTGAAATTCCACCAAGGTTCGTATCTTGCTGAACCCCCATCACTAGCCAGGAAGAAATGAAGGGAAGGGGGACAAGAAATTTGTTTAAATCATTCATATTTTATTGGGGACCACCTAATACCAGAAAATAATCATAAGCCTCATCACACATGCCCTCTATATATGACCAGCTGGAAATACTAGAAAATAATTGAAAAAAAACTACTCAACACACTGAACAACAACAAAAAATTCACCGATGATAAACAACTCGCAACTAAAGTAAAATTCAGCTCCATGAAACGGACGGGGTGGGTGTCCAGGAAGCTGTGAGGCTCAGCCGCCAGGGGCCCCTCCCCGCAGACACGACAAAGAAAGTGCACGATAGTGACTGAGTCAGGGGTGTGCAGAGCGATGCGTGTGGAAGTTCGGGGGTTAAACAGACTTGGTGTTTTGCAGCAATTTTCAGTTCACAGCAAGAGATTTCCTGTATACCTCGTACCCGTGCCCCAACACCACCTCCCACCATCCACATCCCCACCAGTGTTCCACTCAGTAAACTGCACTGACACGTCCTCATCACCCCAAATCCATAGTTTACATTAGGGTTCACTCTCAGTGTTGTACAGTGAGTTTGGACAAGAGTATAATGACAGGTAGCCACATTATAGCATCACACAGAGTGGTGACTCTGCCCTAAAAATCCCGTTCTCCCCTGTTCATCCCTCCCCGCCAACCCCTGACACCCACTGAGCTTTTACTGTCCCATACTTTTGTCTTTTCCAGAAGGTCATAGAGTTGGAGTCACAGGTATGTGTGTAGCTTTTCAGATTGGCTTCTTTCACTTAGCAATATGCATTCGTATAGCTTTCAAATGTGATTTCAACAGTTGTACATTTTTGAGTGGCTGGAAAATAGGCAGACGTCAGTCTCTCTGGCCCATGTGCAGCTTGTGGGAGGTGCCACTCTGCCCTGTGGGGCCTCCTAATTGCCACCCCAAGAAATCCATCTTCGGGTAAGAGAATCGGCCATTGCTTTATCCTGGTCGCAAACGTTTCCGAACCGGATAAATCTGTGGTTTTCTCTCCACATGTCCTAGTTGTTGGTGCCCGCAAGAGCTGGGTACTCACACCACAGCTCCTTGTCTTTGGCTGCGAGAATCGAGACAGTGTCCAATGGGTTTAGGCTATGTCGAATTTAACACATAACACCCTGGGATCTGTGCTGGGGGGATTATCTGGTGAAAATGGATTTTGAGCGATGAAAACTGCAAGAGCACAACACCTGTCACTTTGCATCTTCAAGGCCTGCAGTGAAGGGCACGGAAAGGTGGCACTTTAACTGCTAATTATGAGGAGAGGGGAGGAAGTGTCCCAGGATGCCTTACTCGGAGCAGCAGGAGGCCATGGCTTCCTACTGAGACCCTGTGTGAAGACTGAACCCAACCCGGTGAACACAGGGCCTCCACTTATCTGCAGAGTGGCCTCATCGCAGAAGCTAAGCCCTTGTCTTTCTCAGAAGGGGTAGGATTACATAACCCTTGATAATTAAGACCTTTCAGCCACAACGCTCCTTTATTGGAAACACTGTCAAGAAGGATTTACTGGCTGTAGGTCTTTTTCTCACTTCAGGGAATTTTTAACTCCATTGTCCACAAATTTGTGAGTCATTTCTGATGATAATAATCAGGAAAAAAAAAGAAGAGAGCTGAGAAGAATTGGCGATGTTTTGACAGAAGCCCAGGATGGGTGAGAGAAAGGAACCTAAGGCTTCATTCAGATCCTCTGTCCTGTGACCTTGGGGACAGAGGCTCGTGAGCTTTGCTGGGAGGACGGTGTGGCTGGGTGATTCTTAACCTCATGGTTCTGTGCCATCCCAGGTCATGAGAAGGGAGTTTGTTTTGTCCATGGTGTGAGCTATGGATCCAGATTTTTTTTTTTTTTTTTGCATATAGGTGTCTATTTTTTCTAGCACCATTTGTTTTTTCTGTAGGATTGTCTTTGTGCTTCAGTTGATACACATGTGAGTAGTTTCTGGGCTCTCTTTCGTTGATCACTGTGTCCATCCTTTCTCCAGCAGCACTCTGTTTTCATTACTGTCGATTTAGCATTAGCATTGATACCATGTAGTGAAGATTGTCCAATTTTGTTCTGTTTTCAAAATTGTTTTGGCTGTTCTAATTCCTTTGTTTGCCCCTATACATTTTAAAGTCGACTTTTCAATTTCTAAAAGTCCTAGCTGCATTGTCGATTGGGATTGCATTCAATGCATAGATCAGTTTGGGGAGAGCTGACTTCCAATCCATTAGTAAGATATGACTGCATTGACTCTGAGCAGTGTTTTGTAGCTTTTAACATACAGATCTTGCATGTAGTTAGTTAAATTTATATCTAGCTCATGTTTTAATTGCTACTTTAAATGGTATTGACTTTTTTAATTGCAATTTGCGACTGTTCATTGCTCATATTGAGAAATATAATTAACTTTCGTATTGTTGAGACTGCATCCTGTGATCTTGCTAACTTCAGTTCTAGGAACTCTTATTTTGACTCAAGAGTTTTCTTCATGGACAATCATATTGTCTGTGAATAGAAAGAAGTGGTTCCTTTTTTCCCCTTTTCAATCTTTATGCCTTTGGTTTCTTTCCCTTGCATTACTGCACCGGCTTGCACTTTCAGAATAGGAACGGCCAGAAAGATGTCTTTGCTTTGTTCCTGATCTTTGGGAGGAAGCACTCAGTTTGTCATTGTAAATAAGATGTTTTAAAGATGCACTTCATCAAGTTTATTTGAATTTCTACTTTACTGAGAGGTTTTTGTTGTTTTTTAATCACTATTGGATATTGAACTTTGACAAATGCTTTTTCTAAATCTATTAAGATGATCATATTTTTTTCTTTATTCTGTTGATATGGTGAATTGTCCTGATTGATATTTGGATGTTGAAACTGCCTTGCATGTATAAGATAAATGCTACTTGATCAGGATAAGTTATAATTTTTATATATTGCTGAATTTGATTTTCTAATATTTTATTGAGGATGTTCATGAGGGATATGGGTCTGTAGTTTTCTTTTAGTATCTTTTTTAATTTTGTTGTCAGGGTAATGCTTTAGGATTGCTTTTATTTCTTCAAATGCTTGGTAGAACTCATCAGCAAGCCTATTTGCTGAGAATTTTCTTTGTTGAAAGGTTTTAGTCATGTATTCAGTTATTTAATAGTTATAGGACTACTTAGGTTATCTATTTCTTCTTAAGTAGATTTTGGAAGTGTGTTTCTTTTTAAGGAATTTATCCATTTGGTCTGAATTATTGAATTAATGAGCATAAAGATGTTCAAAGTGTTCTCTATTCAATTAATATAAGTAGGATTTATAGAGGTGTCCCGTGATATTATTGGTGGTATTGGTGATTTGTGATTTCTCATTTATTCTTGATAAGTCTGGTGACAGGGTTATTGATCTTTTAAAAGAACCAGGTTTTGGTTTCATTGATTTTCTCTATTATTTTTCTGTTTTCATGTCATTGATTTCTTTTTCTTCACTATTTTCTTCCATCTATCTGCTTGTTTTTGGTTTAATTAACTTTATAGATTCTTAAGGTAGGAGCTTAGATTCTAATATAAATATCTAAATGCTATAAATTTCCCACTAAGACTTATGCATCCCATAAATTTTGATATGTTATGTTTTCCATTTCATTAAATTGAAAATGCTTTCTCATTTTCCATGTGACTTCCTCTTTGACTTGAGTTTATTTTGAAGTGTATTGCTTAATTTCCAAATATTTAGGAATTTTCCACAATCTTTCTGTTGTTAATTTCAAGTTTAATTCTGTTGGGGTCATATAGCATACATTTTGTGATTTTAATTATTTTAAACTTGCATAGGTTTGTTTTTTGGCTCCAACTATGTCCATCTTGGTTAAGTTCCATGTGCACATGGTAAGTATGTGTAGTTGGCTGTTGATGGGTAGATTTAAAACTAAGTATCACGTAGGTCAAGGTGCTTGATGGTGCTTCTCAGGTCTTGTATATCCTTTCTGATTTTCTTTGTCCCCTCGTTTTCTTTTTTGAGAAAGGAGTATTGAAGTCTCCAACTATAATAGTAAATTCTTTTATCTTTTTCCTTTTAGTTTTATCACTTTTGCCTCTTGTATTTTGAAGTTCTGTTGCATGCTCGTTTATGATTGTTAAGTCTTCTTCTTCTTCTTCTTTATATTTGAGCCCCTGGCAACATCAGCCAGGGGAGCAAGGCCTCACATGCTCTGCTCGGATTACGTCTTCTTGGTGGATTGACCACTTCATCATTATACCACGTCCCTCTTTATCATCGGTTTTATTCCTTCATAGGGTATCTATGGTGTCTGATATTAATATAACCACTCCAGATTTATTTTCATTAGTGTTTCTATTCTTTTACTTTTAAGCTATTTGTCTTCATATGTGTGATTCTATTAGACACCAAGTCTTGCTTTTCATCCAACTGATAATCTATCTTTTATTGGGAGGTACAAACTGTTTATATTTTAATATAACTGTTGATATGATGGCATTAAAATCTGTCCTCTTGCTAATTATTTTCTGTGTGTCCCCTCCTATTTTCTTCCTTTTATATTGTTTTTGCTTGCCTGCTTTTGTATTAATTAGATATTTTTATATTTACATTATGTTTTACACTTTTGCCTTATTTATATCTCTTTTTCAAACTTGTTTAGTGATTGCCCTGGAGTTTAAAATATACATCATTAATTAATTACAATTTCTCTTGAAATATACTGCATGTATAATGTGAGAATGTTTTTAAAATGGTGACCCCTGTGACACACAGAAATTTAGCCTGCAAATGAATAAACAACAATACAGATGGGAGGGGGATTATTTTTTTCCACATAAAGGATAATTGGGCTTGAACAATAGTGGCGTGTGATGAGGGAAGTGTATTTCCACATAAAAGCTCATCTGATCTCAAATATTGGGTGATTGAAAAAGCATTCAGAGAAGGCTTTTGTTTACTCTCCATCCTGAGATCCTAGAAAGGCTCACCCATGGAATGAGATGATCCAATCCACTTTTCTGCCTATGTCTTAAAGAATTTGGCAACAAAAAGAGAGATAGCCCAGTCCTTTTTCTTTGTAACGCCACTATTAGCTTCCACAACATCCGTCACCCATCCTTGTCCTCAGTGCCGTAATTGCCCATGAATCATGAACAGCAGCTAAGTCTCTTTTTCCTCTCTTCCCCCTCCCATGCCTCTGCCGTTTGCTTGGCTGTCTTCCACGACCGCCCCGGACAGTGCCGACAGCACCCCCACAGAATGTGCGGACGGAAGCCGTGAGCTCCACGAGCATCCGGTTCCTGTGGAACCCCCCGCCTCAGCAGTTTATCAATGGCATCAACCAGGGATACAAGGTACACAGCCACGGCCTCTGGCTGGCTGTCTTGGTGTGTCATGGCCTTGTGGTCAGTGAGGAGGCCACCCAGCCCTCACTGCATCAAGGTACAGTGTGTGTTGACCATGGGGGTCACCTGAAGTCACCAGGGTCTTATCACAAGGTATACTGGCTCAGAAACTCAAATTACTAGTTTTCAAGAGGATGGCTTATACATACCAGAGCAGTTTCTCATGAGCAAAGCTGTCCATTTTTAAATGACCAGCGGGAGACCTGTCTCGGTTGACCCGAGTCAGCATTTGTAGGAACCACTTCTTCCTGGAAGGGAGTTCTCTCAGAGGAACACAGGCCCCGGGTGCAACTGAATGATACTTCCATCAAGTAAGGGTGCTCACTTCTTCCCCTGTCTGCTTTAGGGAGACTTCTGCTTGCAGAACTGAGACCCCCTTGATTCAGGGGACCTCCCTGGACTGAATCATAGGGGAACACATTCCCACCACCCACCTTCCCTTTGTGCTTAGTTACCAGCACATGTAGCCTTCATACATGTACTGGGATGTGACTTCCAAAAGCACAGCCTCTCGTACCTTTAGATCTGCTTCTCCTGGTTGGAGCCATTTCACCTAGACCATAGCCACTAACCTTCTGCGATGGCAGGTAAACTCAGGGGACATCTTTTCTGAAGGGTTCCACGCAGCTGGCCAGAGTACTTGGTATCTCATATTCAGAAAGTATTATTTCCTCAGACACACGTCCATTTTTTTCCCATTTGGATTCAGTTTGCAAAAACACTTGTTTTTCGTGAGGAAGGCAAGCATCACTAGAAATTTGCTTGCCTTTTCTCTACCCGGAGGTATCTACAGGCAGAAGCTATTTTGAAAGAAAATCATATTGATCAGCTGATGATTTTGCCTTCTTGACTCTCCTGTCAAGTCTTATTGGCAAGACTGGAGCGTCCATTCGATGGCTCAGCTGTCAGTCTGATGCATATAAATATGCTTTGTGTCCTGCAGCTTGTCAACTTTCTGCCGTAATTAATCCTGGAAATGTCTGGTGTCAAAGGAATTCAAAGTCGCACTCAGACGTAATGTTGCCAAAACATTAAAACTTCCCATGGAATATGTACATGTACTGTATTTCTTTAAAATCGTCATCAATCTCCTGAAATCCTCTTCAGAAAACTAGTGTGATATAAATTCTAAATAATTAAGATTGCCCCCATTGAATTAAGGGCATATTTTTGAGTCAGAGTAGATGCCTATCTTGAAAAATACTTGTATTTATGTTTCATTGTACTGATTCAGTTGAATAACAGACGGTGTCCTTTTTATACCATACTGTTTGAAAATTATATGTTCTGTAACATGTTCAAGTGAAGAGAAAGTAAAGGTTTGAGGAGTATCTGTTACGAGTTAAAGTAGAAATTTCATTTATATCTACATGTATAAAATATACATAAATATACATATTTGTATTCAATAATCTATGAGATATCTTTTAAACTCAATATTTTTAGTAAGACTATAAATGTAAGATCTATGGAGGTTCTTAATTATGACTCTGCTTTGAAGACATATTAATTGCAAAATAAAATTCTGATGCGGACTTGAAAGTGAAGACATGCAATTAAAAAGGATCTCTTTTCAACCTGTTCCATCCCAGCTCCTAGCATGGCCGGTTGATGTCCCTGAGTCTGTCACAGTCGTCACCATTGCTCCAGACTTCCATGGGGTCCATCATGGGCACATAACCAACTTGAAGAAGTTCACGGCCTACTTCACGTCGGTGCTGTGCTTCACCACCCCCGGGGACGGGCCCCCGAGCGCACCTCAGCTCATATGGACTCACGAGGACAGTGAGTAGCTCTTTGCCACGTAGCTTAGCAGCAGCCCCGTCAGCTGTCTGGGAGGTCTGGGCCCCCGCTGTGTCCAGCACTGGGCGAGAGCAGAGATGGCTCATCAGGAAACTCCACATTCCCAGAATGTTTGCAGTCTGCTCACTGGAAGGAGCTGAGTCACTGGAAAGCTTAGGAACACTGGGCAGAAGGTGGTCCGTGGGGCAGGGAAGGAAGGTGGCTACGGGAAGGCCCCGAGGGCGAGGGCGGGAGTCTCGTCCGGCCATGTGGTCAGCCTTGGGTCTTGCTGGACTTCTCTTTGCCCAGGTTTCACCTGGAATCCACTCACCATCTCCTTGAATCCCCTAGCGCCCCCAGCGTGCTTCCCTGACCTCCCAGGGGCATTTCACCCAAGCCCCTCTCCCCCGGACTGGTCCATTTATACCAGCCGCTCTGCTCTCGGGCCCGCGGGTGCTTCTAGAAAACATTGTCTAATGCCAGTAGCCTGAGAAAATGAGCCCAGATGTGCACAAAGATTTATTTACAGGGAAGTTCATGACAATTATTAGAAATTGAAAATAAAATGAAAACCATCCAAATGTTCCAAAGGGGGATACTTGAAAAAATTACTGAATAACAATATACTAAATATTTTGTAGTTACTAAAAAATATTTTTGAGAGAAAAATGATCGTGATCTAATGTTGTTAAAAAAAAGCATACAAAACAATATGAGATCCAAACTTTATAAAAACACACTTGTATAAAAGGACGTGAGCTGAGAGAAGACCTTGAGTGAAACATGTCACCATTTTGACAGTTATCACCTCTATGTGACATGATTATGGGTAAATTTTACATTTTTCTTCATACTTTCCCATCCATGCATTCTCAATCCTACACCAGCATGTGTGTCCTCAGTAAGGCGAAGGACGCATACAAGCTGTTTGAAAGGTCGCCAGGGCTGCCGCCCTTCTAGCCGCCTCGTCTCCCGTCTTGCTGGGCGTGGGCGTGGCCCGGCCTTCCGGACTTTTCTCTACTTGGTCCTTTGCTCTGCACTGTCCTGCGCCCCACTGCCCTCTCAGCAGAGGTCAAGGCCATCCAGTGAGCTTCCTCATGGCGGTGCCTTTCTCTCTCTCAGCTGCCCTGTGTTCTCACCTTGTTCTCATCTTGTTCAATAAGGGAGTACTACCAACAACTTTCACTCACAAATTCAACATCTTAGAGGATTCCTTGAAAATCGCAAACTACTAAAGCTCAACCAAGATGAAACAGACAACTGAATAGTACTATAACCATTAAGGAAATTGAATTTATGATTAAAATGTTCCCCCAAAAGAAATCTCCAGGTCCAGAGGGCTTCCATTAGGGCTGTTACTTGAGTAGATCTGTGGTTTTAAAGCTCTGTCTGGGGGGTTTGTGATGACGGACTGGAGATAATAGTGAGGGAGTCTGGGAAGAAGGCAAGCATTGCGAGAGCCTACATCCAGGCCATGGAGACAGCAAGAGGGGAGATTCTGGAGACGTGTCACAGAAAATTGGGGGCTCATTAGATTTAGGAGATGGGGAGAAGGAACTCTCCAGGATGACTCCACAGCCTCCGGCTTACGTGGCTGGGTAGATAGTGATGCCAATAACCAAAACATGGAATCAAGTCCAGTGTGAGGAAACTGGGTTAGCTGGGATGCACGCAGTGTGCAGAGCCTGGGGGACTCGGGGTACACGTGGCCGATGGGCAGCAGAGTCTGCGGAAGTCGATGTGGGAGTCCTAGAAATTAGCAATTGTGATCTTATTTTCCAAGGAAAGATTAAGAGATACAACTGAGTCTGTGGTCTAACCACAGACGGAAACACTTGAAAGCAGTTCTGTGTCAGAGCATGTAAGGCGTCCTTAGCAGGTAGAGCCACCTACATGGAATCAGTGGGCGAACTATATGGGGCTTGAGGAAAGGGAGAGGCTCGCGGGGCTCTGGGTTAGCTGAGACACACGCGGTGTGCCGAGCGTGAGCAAGCAGGCTGGTTTGAGAGGAGCTTAGTCTTTCAGGACGGAGGACAGACAGAGGCCAGCAGAGGGCTGGCTCTCCAGAAGGGAACAGGAGTCTTGCTTGAAGGGCACGTTCTCCATTCGCCTGTAGGAAGAGGCAGCCTGATAGGCGAGGTGGGAATGGGGATTCCTGGTGGGAGGAACCTGAGAGCTTGAACTGACACTGAACTCAGAGAGGCGGCAAGGAATCCTAGAAGCATCATCTATCAGGCATCCCCCCGGAGCTCTTCATTACTGGGATTTTCCTCTCATTCATTAGCTGACCCGAGTAAGGGCAACATCTCAGCTCAGACCACCGCCAGGTCCAACTGGATCGGATTTGATTTTTCAGAGGATGTTTATTTAAAATACAAAGTGGCGAGAGAATGTCTTCAAATAAGAGGGAAGAGTCAGGCTGCATCTCTTACTCAAAAAGCCCACTGTTGCCAATTAAACAAACAGACAAAGCTACGGGGAAACATCCCATACAGCTCTGTAGCCAGAAGTGGAACATTAAGGGCAGTTAGAGCACCATTAGTAAGTAAAAAGAGAAACAGGAATTTCTTTCTTGGGAATTCAGAAAAATGGAAGTGATGTCATCTTTTTAGCATTTTCTCAGGGAGGCAGCATTTTTTGATAGCCAGGGAGCCTGTACCCTATTTGGAAAGATAGAGCCGCCTGTTGGAAGCCTGAAGGCGGGCTTGCTCTGGGCTGGGGTGCAGCCTTACAGGGGACGCTGGACGAAGGGCTGGAGAGCAGCGTCCATCGCCGTAGCTGATGGTGCTGCGCTGAGTTCCACACCCAGCGGCCTCTTCCAAATCTCCACAGAAACAAGAACCCAGGTGGGGGTGGGGGTGGGGGTGGGGAGCGGGCGACGCAGTAAAGAGGATGCAGAATATAAATTTTAAGCCTAGATGTAGCCGGCTTTTTCCAGCAGAGCTGGAGGACAGCAAAATCGGGCAGAAATCCAGGAAGCAGAAACACTGAGAATATATAAAAGGAGCAAAAAGCTTTCTTTGCTGCTCCATGGATCGATAGAAGAACAAGTCAGTTCAAAAATCTGTCAGAATGTCTTTCTGGAAACTCAGAATGGGGGAGGATGAGGTGGTCTTGACAGCCATTGTACTTCACCATCCTCCGCCCTCCAAAAGGGAGATTTGTCAGAGCGTCTGAGCTTCTACATGAAAAGCCTTTGAAAGTTCCACCCCGATGAGTGTATTTGCTGAGGCTGTTACCATATCTTTAGAAGGACGAGTTGCATTCAGAGGCTTGTCCTAGAGCCAGCTGAAGACACACAAGGTGCCGAATTCACCTGAAATCTGCCGTCTGAGAGCAGGGCAGATGGTACCCGGAACCGGGGTGAGGCTTGTCTGCGGGAAACCCCTGAACTCTGTCTTTGGAGAGACAACCTACACCCTTGACTTCATGCTCTCCTATTTTAAGGTTTAAAAAATTGCATTTTGTTATTATGATATAGATCTCAGCGTGACATTGCTCAGAAGTCCACCAGGAGAGTCGATGGCACAGCGCTGGCCGGAGGGACCTGGTGTGCCCTGCCTGGCCTGGCCTGTGCTTCGCTGACATGTGCAGAATTGAGTCAAACCCTGCTCTCCTCCCCTCCTACACCTCCCCTCCCCTCCCCTCCCCTCTCTCTCCTCGCCTCTCTCTTCTCCTCCTTTGTCTCTGATTCTGCCTTCAAACCTCACTCTGCTCCTCCCTGACTGTCCCCTACATTCTCCTGGACTGGGCACTGAGCGGGGTAGGCGTGGGGACATGGCAGGGACACAAGCAGAGCAAGTCCGAGTGAAGCAGCCATACCTGCCGGTGAAACGGTGGACGAGGGATGTGCCAGGCGCCACACAAAGCCCGGCATGATGGACGGTGGAGCCCCGTCTCTCTCCCTTCCCCTGTTCCATGTGAAGGCTCCAGCTCCTGGAAAGCATTTCCTTTTCCATCTGTGGAAAATGACCAGCCACCTGTGAGAGTATCACTCTGGCACAGCCACCCGGTCACCTCTTCCCGCTCCCGTCCCCACGCGGGGAGCCGGCCCTGGTGGGCCCTGTTGTAGGAGCAATAGGGGCCGGCCGTGAACCTAGGGGAGCTGGAGCACCCCTGGAAACCGCTGCAGCCCCACCCACGGCCGACGTGCTGTCTGTCCTACTGGCCCTCTGGGACAGGCAGGAGGTCCGCGTGCCAGCCCAGCTCTGTGCTTAGTGGCTGTGTGTCCTCCGGAAGTGGCTTCATTGCTTTGGGCCTGAGATCGCCAGCGGCAAAGCCGGGGAGGGATCAGAGCAGGCCTGTCGCATCCTGCTGGCTCTGAGAAGCCACGGTCCTGGGTCTGTTTCATCCAGGTGTTTTCAAAGTGACAATAAGCTCAGCTCAGAAAGGACTTCATATTCTGATGATATGATAACTGACAGCTAACACCAATCATAGCAGCTAATGCCAGTCAGCGTTTGTGCGGTGCCGGGGACATGCTAACTGCTCTCATGTCTTATGCATTTCATTCCACAATGACCTTGCAGGGTGAGTTCTTATTTCCGCATTTCACAGATGAGCAAACTAAGGCTTAGAGAGTTAAGTAATTGCACAGCCAACAAACCCAGCTGACTGCAGTGTGAAACCACAGTTCTCCCACTCTGCCCTCATGGGTTAGAAGGGCTTCAGTGCAAAGAAACTCCTGGAACATATTTGCTGGAACTTTCTCAGCCTTGCTCTACCCCCACGGAGGCCCTGGGAGAGAGTGGGTGTTTGGAGCCAGGGGTGCTAGATCAGGTGTGCAGGCATCACCCCTGGGCCTGGTGTGGGCCCCCCTGCCCTGGCCTTACCAGGGCCTGTGGCCCCACACAATCCCCACACAACGGCTGCAGTGTGTCCAGGGCCGCTGGGTGCAAGCGATTGCCTTTCAGGGTCCAGCCAGCCTGACTGTGCTGGTCAGATTAGAGCAAGAATGGCGAAGGAGGAGCTGATTATGACTCCCGGCCGCCCGCCTCCAGCTCTCTGCACGCGGGGATGACGCTGAGTACAATAATGTATGTCACCAAAGCCAGGATGGCTTTCACACCTCGAGTTCCCCCGGTTTTTGCTGACATTTCCTACGGATCTGGCCTGGCTCACCACTTCCCTTTTATAGTTAGAACTTTCCACGCAAATCTGACCAAAAGAGAATGGGCTATTGTGTTAACAGATGACTTTCTTGTTAATTGCTAGAACCGGGAGCTGTGGGACATCTGAGTTTCACAGAGATTCTGGACACATCTCTCAAGGTCAGCTGGCAGGAGCCACTGGAGAAAAACGGCATCATTACAGGTAAGTGTCCCTGTCTTCCGGAAAAGAAAAACCAGCTTTGTCCCAACAGGAGGGGATGGATATAGCTTAAAACCAAACTGCCGGCTGAGTGGAGCCATGTCTGCGAACTCTGTGGGACAGCGGGCTATGCGGCCGAGGCTCAGTCCCCAGCCCCAGCCTCCTTTGGGGCCATTTCCCTGCATGGCTGCAGCCTCGGAGTTCAGAGACTCAGCCACCTTGCATTGTCCTAACAGACCTCCGAAGTCTCACTGATCAATGAGAATGGGTCATTTTATGACGTACTCTCTCAAGTGTACGTCATAATTCTCTTAGCGACACTGTAAGGTAAATATTGGTATTATGACCGATTTACAGGTGATGAAACTGAGGCTCAGAGAGGTGAGGTGACCTTTTCTTCATTCAGCAAATTTGCAGGAATGCCTGCTGTGTGCTGGCACGTGGCTAAAATGCTGCCTACCAGGCAGTGACCACACTTACACGCCAGGCTCTTGGACCCTGTCCACCGTGGGCATGGCCAGGGCAGGACGAAGTCTGGGTCTCCTGCCTCCCAATGCCTTGCTCCTTGCCCTCCCAACAGTGCCTTTTGGGGTACTGAGGATGGGGAGAGGCAGCGGGGGCGGGAGAGCCAGCGGGCAGGCCTGCAGGGGTGAGCTGGGCGAACGGTGCGGGGTGCGTGGGGCGAGTGGTGCGGGGGCTGAGCACCTGCTGTGGGCTCCTCTTGCGGTTTCTGGGGAACAGCCAGCCTTTTATAGGGTTCTTAATGGTTTTATTTTATAAAATAGGTTTCTGAAAAAAGCCTTTCAGGTTAAATTTAATTTAAATCTTAGTTTGGAAAAAAAAAGCTCTAGGTCTGATGAAACCAGCACAGGCTTTGGCCTCAGGTGAAGGCAGAGGGACCCTGTGTTTCACTATCGTTGGTGCCCTGGGGGCGTCAGCTCACCTCAGACCCTCCGTTTCTTCACCCGTGGGCATCTAACACCCCTTGTGGGCCTGGGGAGGCTCACTGAGGCCAGAGCAGCTCGGCCACCAGTGGGTATCCTTTTCATTGAAGAAGGATTACATGAAGTGTCAAAGCAGCCACTGACTGTTCGTGGGCTTGGTCACCGGTTCACTGGATGTGTGTCCTATGCAGGCCCTCTCTGGGGACTACGACAGCTCGTGGCATGTCAGGGCTCCCACCCTGCTGTCTACAGTTGTCCCAGAGGCTCCAGGAGGACCCCGCTCCTGACCAAGTCCTTTCCATCCTGCAAGCGAGCCTCTTAGGAGCCTGGCTGCACTGTCCCTCGGGCAGTGATTATGCTGTCCCACAGCCCACAGGAGCCTGTGTCCCCCCGTGTGCCCAATGGTCCATGAAGTCTGCTCATGCAGCCAGGGCACTGAGAAACTGCATGGAGACCAGTAACTGCATGTGTGCCCACCGCCTGGCAGCAGGGTTCAGGGCCCTCCCCCGCCGTGTCCTGGACGCAGCAGCAGTAGCAACCCTGACCGCGTCCCACATGCAGGCCCCTTAGCACTACAGGATCTTGTTTATTTTTGGAGCAACCACACGAGGTGCATCCTATAACCCCAGCTGACACCTTGGGTGGTCGTGTTCCAGGGTCACATGGCCGGCAGGCGATGAGCCAGGACAGAGACCCAGGTGTCCGTGTCCTCTCCCTGCGTGATCAGCTTGCTGGAGCGGGGTTGGAATTGTGCTGCTCACCCCAACCCAGGCGTTTCCTCTCTTCCTGGGTTCCTCTCTTCCTTGGCATCTCCCAAAGTTTCTCAGCGCACCCCAGGTCACAGTCACATTTATTAGGTAGTTAAGTGCAAACAACTCAAGTGTTTATATGCCAACAACTTAATAGTCATTTGAATGAATAATACTCACTGACTGAAAAAAATGTGTATTTCCCCCTGAAAGGACACGGAATGTGTGTTCGTGATGGGGTGTGCCCCACTGGCACTGCCCAGCCTCTCACACAGGGAACCTGGGGACCCACTACCTTACTTTCCTGTTCCGCATTGGCTTTCATGTAGCACTGCTTTCTTATCTCCGAAACCACCGCAAACGCAGCTTCGCAAAGACAGGATGTGTGCACAGGCGTGGGGAACACTCTGCCCCTCAACTTGTGAATGACACGAGCGAGAGGCCAGTGTGTGTCCCGACACAGGCAGGAGCACCCGTTTCTGGGGCCCCTTCCGTGCCCCGGGCACCCCAGTGCACAGCCTGGCCCTGCATTCCTACACACAGGCCAACCCTCCACTTCTCATCTGCAAAGTACTCCCTGTCACCTGAACGCACCCAGAACCCCTTACAGAATGGGTGCTCAGGTCACATCACAAAGGGCGCCTGTGATCTGATGTTGCCTCCAACCTTCACTTTTCAAAAATCAACTTATGAATCTGGTTCTGCCCCCAGAAGCTGATGTTGAAATGCTCACTTTAGATAAGGTTAGAGCTCCGGAGAAGGGAAGAAGCCACTGTCGAAACTGGACACCAAAACCCCGATCCGTGTGCGTCCTGACGCCACTTGATATATAATAGCGTTGCAGATGCTGAGTGTGGGGCGAAAAGGCCCCTGGTACCTGGAGAAAAAGGAGCTCAGCGAAGGGGGGACGAGCCACACAAACAATCTGTTGCCAGGGAAACAAAACCAAACCAACTCAGCAAGAGGCAGGCAACCATGTGGAAGAAAAGGCTTCCTGGCTCCGAGCCCTGGGGGACCAGGGCCATGGGGGACCAGGGCCGCGGGGGACCTGTCGTGTGGCCTGAATGAGCTGCACGATCTCAGAGGTGGACCGCCTGGTGGGAGAGGCAGGTCACTGCCATCTGCCTGCCAGGCCCGTTTCCGAATCTGTCCAGGACCCCTTGGGGGTGGATTGACGCCAAGGGGTTTCCTTTCTAGGGATGCGTGCCAGAGCCCCACCCCATCCTTTCTGAACATACACACTTCATCCCTGTCTGCATCTTAAAGGAAACCCAGGGGTACCGTCCTTTGAATGGAGCCAACATTTCACCGCTAAGCGCAGGTTGCCAATATTTCAATTTATGAGCCTCTGTTCTCAGCAGCCAGTGGGGCTTAGCTCATTTTTGCATTTTATTTAAACAAATGCCTGTAGCTCCCAGCCACAGCCCATTGACTGTGGAACTTGGCCTTCAAAGTTCAGGCTCTTCAGAGCGGGTTGGCCAGCAGCCTGCCCTCTGACCTTGGGCTGGGAGCACAGCTTCAGGCAGATGCTCTGCTGTTTGCTCTCGGAGGCCACGGGGTCACCACTGACTTCTTCTGGCCTCTGACAGCCACACTGTCAACTGTGCCCGGAGTCCGCACAGCTGGGATGGACACCTGCAGGCATCTGGGAAAGGTGTGGGGGGGAAAGGCCGCCCACAGGTGAGACCCAGTGGCTGTTTCCTTGGTCACACTGGGTGTCTCCGCCATCACCTGCCCAGTGACCCCTGCCCTGTGTGACACTCTCCCCGGCACTGGACTCTGCATCCCTACTGACAGGTCAGCACATGGGCCTGGTTGCCAGGGGCGCATTCCAACGGCACCGCAACGGTCTAGTCCCTGCTGGAGGTAGAGGGCTACCAAGTACAGCGAAAGGGAAGTCGTGCCTGTTGGCAGACCTGGCTTCCGAGGGACACTGTCGGGAATGTCCGTGGCAGCAGCGACCGTCCTGCGAAGCCCATATGAATGCCGTAGGCTGTGCTAAAGAGTGTCCCCCACACAGGCCCTTTGCGGCCCAGCCGCCTAGGAAGCCATACATTACCGGCCTTGCTGCCGGCCCAGCTCCATTATAACCGGGGCTGGGAGAGAGGGAGGCGCCGGCAGGGGCGGCCTGTGCCCACCCCAGCAAATTGCCCATTTCGCTCTCACTGTGAATTCCAGCATCTTCCACTCGCTCCCCAACCTGATTTATGAGAGCCGGGATGCAGACAGACAGCTTGTGATTGGATGTACTGCTCTCTTGTAGAGAATTTACTTCAGATCAACAGAAAATTATTTCTGAAGCTCCCTCGCTCGTTATTCCAGGCAGCCGTTCGGAGCAGGTAGGGTGCCGACTGGAGGTGGGGCTCCTGGCTCTGGCGGCTCTGTCCCCGCGCCCCTCACACGCTGCAACCACATGAAACATTCACAGGCCAGAGCTACCGTGCGCTTCCCAAAACACCGACATTGGAGGGACCCTTCCCCAGCACGTGGCTACAGCTCCGTCCACCTGTGCGCGGCCAGCTCATCACACCGTCTTCCGTCACACGGCTGGGCCAGCACACCTCTCTGTGGAGTTTCCTCGTGCCTTGCCAGTGTAGATGAGGCCCTCCGGTCACCGTTTGGCTTTGCTTGTATCCATGACAGTGGACATGCGAGCGACCGCGCCCATCAGCTGAAACGCTGGGAGCCTGTGTTTGGGCTCCAGATGGCCAAGCTGCACAAGACTCTGTGTTCTAGCAAATTCTGATGAAGAACAGCTTTTAAACAAATAAAATTGTCTGACAGACGGTTGTGAGACTAACATCCTTCTCTTTCTGTGTGTTCAGAGGAGACCCTGAATACCAGATTATTTAGATCGATCAGGCAGAGCCCGCCAAGGTCAGGGTGGCTTCCTCGTGCACACCGAGACCTGGGGGGCGCAGAGAGCCTGGCACACCCCGCAAACCCAGCCAGGCTCTCGCAAGTTCACCAGCCTCTCTGTGCCCTGGTTTCCTCCTTTGTAAAATTGGGGCGATGACGGCTCCAACTCCAGAGGGCTGTTGTGAAGACTAAATAATTAATATATGTGAGGGGCGCGGAACCCCACAGGGCCATTGTAAATACTCTCTACACATGTGAAATTATTACTACTCATTCCCCGGAAGGTTTGTCTCTTTTTAAAGTTGGACAATTACCATGTTTCCCAAAAATAAGACCAGGTCTTATATTAATTTTTGCTCCAACAATCTACACTTATTAATATACAAAAATCTATGTTTATTCAAACAGTCATGTCTGGCCGATGATCTTAACTGGGGCTTATGTTTGGGGTAGGGCTTATATTACGAGCGTCCTAAAAAAATCATGCTAGGGCTTATTTTCCGGTTAGGTCTTATTTTCGGGGAAACATGGTAGTTAGTGAAAAGGGAAGAACTGATTGATTTTAGTGCATTGAGAGTGACGGGGGTGGGTGTCAGATTGGGTAGCCAGGAGGACGATATCCTGAGGTCGTCTGAGCCAGGGTGGGTATGGGAGAGGGGCAGCGCTGAGTGGTCAGCCCGCGCGAGACGAGGCCTGGCAGGCAGGCTGGGTCCTGCAGGTGAAGAAGGGGCTAGCAGTCCACAGAGGCCTGGGCGGGGGCCCAGAAGCCGCAGTGGCCCTCAGGCAGTAATTTGGGGGGCTCTGATGAGCACTGAGGCATCCACCTCTCTGCCTGCCTCTGCTCCCTGGGCTGGAAGAGGGCTGAGGGACAGCAGACAGGCAGCGGTTTCTGACATTAATTTTTTTTTTTAATATTGAAGTCCAAGACACTGTCCTCTAAATTCTTGTTTACCTGAAGTACAAGTTTCTAACTATATTTATTGCTTTCATCAGAATGAGAAGGAACTTTAAGACGCCTCCTAGTGCTTCAGCATCCCTGAGCTTATTGACTGGAAAGAAGGAAAAGCAAGCGTTTTCAGTGGTTTCCCTTTGCATTGGGACCCGGGAGCCCTTTCCATCACCAACTCCCTCTTTACAAGACAGGCTTAAGCTTTCTCTAATCACATAAACTCCCCTCTGAGGGGGTTGATTCAGGGGCTGGCTGGGTCTTTTTCCTCTGAGCCCAAATCACGATGGAACCTGAGGTTGAATAAATTGTGATTATGAGGCCCTGCTGGACTGAACAGAGTACAGGGGAAAATCAGATTTCACTAGGAAAACAGGCTCACGGGAGGAGGCCGAGCCAGAGGCGAAGCTCATGTACTCGGGCGAGGAGACACTTTTTAAGGCAGGGCACTCCGCACAGGGAAAGAGTGTTCTATCCGTCATCCCCTAGAGGAAAAGGAGCCGCGTTTCCACAAATTAGTTGCAACCCAGCAGCAAGCTCCTGATTTAGGGTGCTGTCTAATGAAAATATGAGCTTATAAAAATGGAAATCTTGCTGAAATGCATCCATAATTTGACAAGAGAAGGTTAAGTCATGCACAGCAGGTTGGCCATCATCGTTTGTCATTCTTCAATCCATGCACCAGCTCCTGAGGTTACCAGAGTGTCAGACAGGCCTTTGTCCCCCTGCAGCGCGCTCTGTGGCATGGGGACGCTGGGGACGGGCCACCGGGACTAAGTGGTGCCATAGACTTCTCAGGGAGCATACAGGAAGGAGGCGCATCCCGTCGGGGCAGTGGAGTCCCACCCGACGTCAGCGGATCCACAGTTCCAGCCGGGCAGCCAGCCTCTGCCCTCGGCTTTCAGGAGACCCCAGACTAACTCTGTTCTCGCTTTCCAGGCTATCAGATCTCCTGGGAGGTGTACGGGCAGAACAACTCTCGGCTCACACACACTCTCAACAGCACGACGCATGAATATAAAATCCAAGGACTGTCTTCTCTCACCACCTACACCATTGACGTGGCTGCCCTCACTGCGGTGGGGGCCGGCCTGGCGACCTCGTCCACCATCTCATCTGGAGTGCCCCCAGGTCAGTCAGATGGCGCTGCAGCCTCCCTGCTCCGCGTGTCCCTTAGAGATTTCTGACGCTCAGACTTGATTGGCGTTTTTGTGGAGAAGCTGCTGGGGGCCTTTGAAAGAGGGGTGTGAGTTTCCTGCTGTGATGGTTGGGGGGGTGAGTGGATGATGACCCACCGTCAGCCTTGTTTCCCAGTGTCTTCTGATCGCGGCTTAGCCTTCCTTCTGTCTGGCGTGGGTCAGTGGAAATGGGCTACAGGCAGAGAGGGGAGACCTGGGTACCGGTACTGAGGTCCCGCCCTCCAAGGAGACTGTAAATCAGGGACCTCACGGAAGGAAAGTGCAAGAAGGAAAGAGAAGTAGGGAATGTTGATATTAAGAATAGTAATTATTATTATTATTATTATAAACAATATTAAGAATAGTGTCAACATAAGGAATGCCCACAGCTATAGAAAATTTTTCTTAAGAACTTATTTGAGTTTACTTGAGCCAAGCTGATGACAATTGCCAGAAAGCAGGATCTCAAATGCTTCAGACAGTGACAGTTTGCAGTTTCTTTTATGCATTTGAAAGGCGGGAACTAAGGAAGATTCACAGGAAGGTGGGAGACAGCAAGGCAGGGTTTGGATTAGGGATAGTTAACACGTTTATGTGCTCCCTTGAGGGTGGCTATGCCTCTGAGAGGTCTGACAAAGAGGGTCACTGTGGCATTTCAAAGGTGTGTGAACTACATGCTTAGAGACAATGGACAGGGCTGCTTGGGGCCCAGATGAGCCTTTTACTAAAGAAGTTACAGGCCTGGGGCGGGACTCCCCACGGTGACCTGCCAGTGAGGAATCTATGATCAGATCACCCTGTGAGGTGACTTCCCATAGAACCCCTTTTTCGTCCACAGTATAAAGCATAAAACTTTATTCACTCAACAAAACAATGAAAATTTGTATTTGAGATCAGAAAAAACAGTGGGAGAAGGCGGGGGAGGAAGGTACAGAGACTGGGAGAGTCAACATCCAGGTGAGGACAGTGCGCATGCAAAGCCACCTGCTGAGGTGAGTGCGCTGGCTGCTGTGGGCATGGGTGACACCTGCCCTCATGGCCTTCTGAAATGCAGATGATCTTCTTAGAGGGTCAGCACACTCCTTTCAGCTCTGGACAATTGCTACTCCGCATTTTCTCTCCAGTTTTAAGTTTGTGTTGAAAATGAAAGTGCTTCTCCGAGGAATTCATAAATACCTGTAAGAAAATATTGTGGGGCCATCAGTTCAATTTTGTAATTAAAGCAGTAGGTCTCTTGCCATTTAAAAGTTGTCTGTCTGCCTCGTTTCGGCCTTTGAGAAAAGCATGATTGTCTTACTCGTAAGGGCCTGAAAGATCCCCCCGAAGCCAGCGTTTATCCCATAGGGTAGCCCCACATCCAGTTCAGCCTTCATAACCTAATTATTTTCTTGGAAAGGTAATAAGCGTGATCTGAAAAGAAAACAAAACAAATGAAACGTATGCAGTAAAAAAAGAATCCCCTCGGAATAAATGTGCTCACAGCTCAATACCTCTCCTCACAGGTCAGTGAGACAGCCCAGCAGTCCAACAAGTTATGTGTGGTGGTGGGAAGGGGCGTGACCTCACAGGGAACTTTCTAGAAGCCATTATTAGACCCAGCCTGCCAGCCAGGGAGCCTTGAGCCCAGCAAGTCTACTGTCCACCAATAAACCGTTGTCATTGTCCTCTTGCCAGGGCAGTGGTTCCCACTGTCACGTGCATCAGAATCCCTGGGGCTCCTTTAAAACCTGCGTGCCGTGCCCACTCCCCAGGGTCACCTCCTCCCCGGGCTGGGTGAGGCTGGAGGACGTGCCTGTGGAACAAGCCCTCAGGTGCCACGGAGGATGCCGGTCGGGCCAGACCCTGAGGCAATCAGTACTTTTTAAAAAGGCATTTACAAAATATATTTATTCTTTTAAGAAAGAAGTCTTTGGCTTACAGAAAGATTCATTTTATTCTACGTCAATAGCCAGTTCCCAAAGCACATATTTAAAATAGTACTTTAATAACTAGTGGTGGTGGTGGTGGTGATGGCATATTGTTAAATTTGTTAGAAATACCTCACGTAGAGCGACTGAGGGTAATATTGGAGCACACCCAGGGGTGTGAGCAGCTTTTTCCCTGGGTGGTTTGGACACTGACCAACCAGGGCAGGGAACAGGCTAGCTTTTTCTGGAAGGGCCCTGCCCCCAGTGCTCCTGGGACCAGCACGACACGAGCTGCAGAGTGGAACTCAGAGGGGAGGTGGCCCTGGCCACACTGAATGGACCCCTGGTGAAATGGGTTTGCAGAGAGCCGCAAGGCCGATCACAGCCGAGAAAGACTTTTCGTGTCACTCAGAAGTGTCGCAGAACCAGGTGGACTCGCTGTTGCGTCACACGTCAGGTCACCTGGAGCCAGAGATCCTCCCTAAGATGTCCCTGAGAGTTCTAAGTGTTGGCCAGACGCAAAATCGTGTCGGCGACCACTTTGGGGGCTGTATTCTATTTGCGTGCTTGAAGTTGCCTTCCATTAATGACTGAAGGACTATTTTAAAAATCCCGAGAGAGTGGGCCGGCAGAGTGGCACGATGGTTAAGAACTCGCTTGGGATGCCAGAGGGCCCCGGTTCGGATCCCACATATGAGGGCCAGTGACACTGCCCTCTACAGCTAAGATGCTGAACAACAGCTCGACCTGGAGCTGGGCTGCCATGAGTCGCCGGCAACGGCGTAGGCTGCAGCCCCTGCTGCAGTGGGTTGCCATGGGCTACCGTGTGTGGCCAGCAGCCAGCGTGAGCAGCCAGCAGCCGCAGTGAGCAGCCATCCAGAAGCCGGTGACTGATCTGCCTCGCCCGGGAAGAGCGCGATGATGGTGCCAACTTGGGCCAGTGAAGCAACATCCTCCACAACTAGACTGAAGAACAAAACAACAGCAACTTGTCTGTTCCCCTTCCCCCAATTCCCCAGCACTGTTCCTATCCCCCTACTTCCCCAATAAAAATCTTTAAAAAAAAAAAAATCCCGAGAGCTGAGAAATATAAAGAAGCATCACTTGTCCTTCAATTTAAACATTTTCTGCCTCAAATTCATTAAAGTACATGGGAAAAGGACCCTTGAGGTCCTAGAGCCCTGCCTGTGTCAAAGTGGTTTCAGCGTCCCCACGCAAGCCTGGGTTTTCAATGCCCCAAGCAGCGGCGAAACAGGAGGCCACTCCTCGGGAGACGTGCAGCCTGAAAGCCTTTTCTGCCCCTTGCACTGCCTCCCTTTCCTTCATTTTACCCCATTATCTTTCTCTAGAGTGTTGTGCATTGCACACTCATGTAAGAGCTGTCATTTTGAAGTCACAGTCTTTCACTTCTGAGTGGGACAGGCCCTGGCAGGGAGGAGCTTACTGAAGGGTCTCTATGCAACACGAGGCCTAATTCACAGGTAGCTTCTGAGGGCGGGGGCGGAAGCATTCAGAACACAGCCTCCCCCCATGTAGTTGCCAGAGCAACTGAACCCAGTCAGAGTGGGCAAGTCCTGCAGTTTCACCTGAATGTGGTTGTCTTGGAAACCAGACCAGGAAGCCTAAGGCTCAGGAGCCGCCCACCTGCCCATGTCATGCTGCCCAGAGCCTCCAGTGTGGCCGCCCCCATCCCACCTCGGCTGCTTCCCAAGGCCTCACGGCCTCATCCACAGGAGACAAACACTCAATTCTCAGTTTTTTAGGAGCCACTCGTTCATCCTTTCTTCATTCAACAAGTATCTGTCCCACAAGTACCTGCTCTGAATGGAGATGAATAATACACGATCCCCACCTTTAGTGTTTACTCCCGAGGAGGCCACATTACTGTCCCCAAATGCCACTTCACATGGTACAGAGCCTAGCAGGTGGCCCTACTAAGTGTGAATCACGCTGTGACCATCTTCCCAGTGAAGCTATGTCCTCACTTTCATGGTTTTGAAAACAAATATTTTTCAGGGACAAATGCATTTTGAAACTTTTGCTTGCTGACCTGCTGGATGCGTTTTCTCTGCTGTGACAGATGTAAACCTCTGCCTCCCTCTCATTCGTCTCTAGAGCTTCCTGGGGCCCCATCCAATCTGGTCATTTCCAACATCAGCCCCCGTTCAGCCACTCTTCAGTTCCGGCCGGGCTACGACGGGAAGACGTCAATCTCCAGATGGGTCGTTGAGGGACAGGTATGCGTGTCACCGGAGCGGGAGCTGGGGTTTCCTAAGAGCCGTGCTCTGGGACCCGTATTTGAGAGACGTTGGCGGAGCCTTTGCAGTGATCGCTCAGTGGCTGGAGCTGATGGAGGGGTGGATTTCGGGGTAGCTGTGTTTGGAGGATGAGACGCACAGACCGGAGACAACAAGGGTGCTGCGGACAGGATGTGGGAAGAGAAGGGAAGCCGAGATGTTAGACTGGAGTCTCACTGGACGCTGGGAGTGGTAATAAGGGTGAGAATTCCAGTGGGTTCCAAAGAGGTATCCAAATTTGATAGCATAGTCGATTGATTTTTTTTTTAATTCTGTATCACAATCAGCTACCAAACATACTAAGAGGATTAATTGGTACAACTTATCATCTATCGAATGAGTGAATGAATGAATATGCATTCATTCAACAATACTAATAAAGCATGTGTATTTCCAGGTGCTATCCTAGGCATAAAGGATAAAACCGTAAACAAAAACTGGCAAAGTTTCTGCTGTAAAGGAGAAATTTCTCTCTTGGGAGAAGGAAGGTCCAGTTGCTGGGACCGGAACATACGCTTTCTGTTCGAGGGCCAGCAGGGGGGTCCTAAGGCTGGGGAATGGAGGGGAGGGAAGCGTGGTGGGAAATGGGTTTGCCAGGAACCCCAGGACTGATCACACAGTCCTAGAAAGACTTCTCATGTCACTCAGAAGCAATGGAGAGCCACTGGAGGGCTGTGAGTCAGAGATAGGGTGACACAGCCACTGTTCCATGTTTGAATAACAGCAGGAGAAAAGTGCCAAATTATGAGAAGCAGTGAAGTTTCAAAGTAGTGGTTTTCATGACTGTAGTCATACTCTATTGTAAGACGATTCACTCTTGGAAATTAGCCAGAAGTTAAGGAACAAATCCCATATACATATTCAAAGTTCTCATTAAGCAACCATTTCTGGAAACCTATGCAAGATTCTAAAAGTACGAACCAACTAGTTGGAACTGATCAATAAATGGGGCTGGAACAATTATTAACTTAGAAAAAATAACAGCATTTCCTTACCTCCCGTCTAACTCAACAAATAAATCCCCAGTGAATGAAAACCAAAATTATAAAAGCGAACTTTAAAATGCGTAGAAGAAACTAAAGCAGTCCCCACTTGCCCACGGTTTTGATTTCTGCGGTTTCTATTACCCCGCCATCAACTGCAGTCCAAAAACATTAAATGGAGAGTTTCAGAAATGAGCAATTCCTAAGTTTTAAATTATTCACCATTCTGAGTAACATGATGAAATTTCCCACAATCCTGCTCTGTGCTGCCCAAGACGTGAATCATCCCGTGTCCACCGTCTCCACGCTGTAGACACTCCCACCTGTTAGTCACTTAGTCCTCGTCAGTTATCAGATCTGCTGTCCCTGATCTCACAGGGCTTGTGCTCAAGTCACCCTGATTTCGTTCATAATGGCCCCAGAGCCATTCACATAACTCTCATTACAGGGCGTGGTTACACCGATCCTATTTTGTTGTTAGTTATTGTTACTCTCTCACTGTGCCTAGTTTATAAATTAAACTTTATCACAGGTGTGCACGTGTGGGGAAACACACAGTATATATAGGGTTTGGTGCCACCCATGGTTTCAGGCATCCGCTGGGGGTCTTGGAATGTCTCCCCCCAAGGATAAGGGGGACCACTAAATAGGAGAAAAATGGTGATGTCTCATGAAGATCAATTCTAGCATCTTCAAGTCCGTCAGAAGTAGCTGGGTGAGCACTTTAAGGGGCACAGGAGCATGTGGGTGCCCCGGTGTCATGGGGCCACCTCATGGCTGAGCACAGCGAGTGCCAAGGATGCTGCGCCGGATTTAGACTTGGGTGTCAGGTGGGGCCAGGCCGTGGTGACATAGAAACACCAGTGCTTTGATGGCTTACCACCAAGAGCTTTATTCTTTGCTTCCAGAGCCAGGCACGATCACACCACCTGTGCCGTGTTCCGTCCAAGGGAGCCTGGGAAGCGTCGTTTCGTTTGCCCAAGAAGGGAATGATGTTGTGAACTCAAGCACATTCTCTGCCCCCGAGTGTTTGCTTTATGCTTCTGCCCCATAACCTATTTACTTATATTTTAAATATAATTTTTAACATACCCAAGAGGAAAGAAAATATTGTAATGAGCTCCCGATGCCCGTGACCTAGTTCGTCTATTATCTAGATTTATCTCTCTCCCTTTGTAGTGTTCCTGGAGAGTTTTAAAGCATATCTCAGACCCCACGCAATTTTACCACCGAATATTCAGCTTGTATCTCAAAATGCATGTACACACAACCATATGGACGAGTTTCACAAACATGATAAGCAAAGGCAACCAGGCTCGTAATTTGAGGGCACACCATAGGATTCCACTTCGGTGCCGTTCCGGAAGGAAAATCAACCCCTGGCCTTCGAGCACTGGGTCCCGGGCGTCTTGTGGTTCCCAGTGCGGGAGAGGGTGCCTGGCAGGCTCGGAAGGCTGTTTCCTGGTCTGGATCTGTGTTGTCACCTGTGGTCTGTGCACTTGTTCCTATGCCTCCCACCCATATAAACTGGATGTTATGATAGGGATACTTTCTATCATAATTGTAATACCATCATCGCACCTAATTAATAAAAATTCCTTAGCATCATCTAAAATTAGACCACATTCAGATTTTCCCAAATTTTCCAAAAACATCTTTGTACTATGGTTTTAAAGACAACAGGACCCACACAAAGTTCATATTATACATTTGGTTGTCATGTGTCCTAAATCGTTTAAAATTTTTTAAACAGCTTTATCAAGGTATAACTGACATACAATGCACTTTATGTGTTTAGTGTCCACTGTGAGAAGCTTTGACTTGGGTGTAAAGTCTGCATGCCTGTGAGAACCCTCCCCACAGGCCAGATAAGGCCCACACCCATCACACCTGTCTCTGGGTCATGACTCCTCCCCGGGGCCCCCCCTCAGCCCTGCCCACCCATCAGCCTTCTGTCACTGTAGAGTAAGTCTCTTTTCACCTAGACCCTGCTCTGTCCCCATGTCACTGTCTCTCGGTTGTCCCTTGTAATGTCCTGCATTGCAGAGGTCGCCTGGACTCCTTGTTCCTCTGTTCCATGTCTCCTGTAAACTGGAAGTCCATCCCAGAACCTGACCGGATGTTTCCACCTTGTCGTGTCATCCTAGAGCGCGCTTTCTGGCGGTGCTGTGCCCCTTCAGACTGCAGCAGTGAGAGCACACCTGTGTCTAGTTGTCCCACTTTTGGGGACACCAAGACCAAACCACAGCCTGATCCCTGCCTGGTCGCTTCCTCCATCAGCTTTGTAGCTAAGGGCCTGAATTATTTTCTTAAGATATTCAAAATGGTGCTTTTCTCTCAGTCTTTCCTCATTTCCCCGCATCCCTCAGGCTAGTTAGTTACCCTGAGCACAGGGAGGCAGGATAGGTGCTGAGCCTTCTCCCTTTAATTCCCAGCTTCGGAGCGTGGAACTGGTCGCCCGGTTACACCCCGTGTTAAACAGATTTCTCTTGCTCTTTTTTTTGCTCTGTCTCTTCCTGAGTACCATTATGAAAGCATAGATTTTTATACGTTCAGTGACTTTCAGTCTCTGCAGCCATGATTCTTTTTGAGCCTAAAGCTGACCCATCTTGGCCCGTGGGCAGCCTTTCACATTCCAGGCCTTTCGACATGCGCTTCCTAACCTTTGATGATTTCCTTGCAACACCATGTCCTAGGGTCATCTCGTGCCTTCCTGCCCTAAGCACAAAGGGATCCACTCCTGCGGGGTGGGGGGCTGGTTCCCATTAGTGTCAAATAACTTTTAAGGACCACAGTCTGGGCACCAAGGGTTGGGGGAGGGATGCTCGTTGCTACTGGCTGGTCATTGTTTCTAGACCTTTCCAGTGGGCACAGGAGAAATGCCCATTTCTTTGAAACATCATGAGTTCATACTGATATTTCCAATTCAAATTTAAGATTACTTCACTTTGAATTTATGTTTTAAGTACCCTTTCCCTTGCATTAAATTGTGTTTTTAGCAATATTAACATAATTACTTATTATCTTTATCCTATTATTGTATATAGTTTCAAAATTGGAATCTCAGTGGTACTACTAACAATAAGACTACTGAATGCAATTTAAGGATTTACCCTTAGACTGTGTTCCACTGCGGATGGACAGTCAAAATACTGAATTCGAAAGTCTTAAAATTCCTTTCTCTGTGTGCTATATCACCAACTTAATACAAATTAGATTCACTCACTTCAGGGTTTTTGTTTTGTTCTTTTGCTTCAATCTTTAGTGGTTGCTTTCTTTAAAAATCATTTTACTTTTTTTTTTTAAGATTTTTTTTTGGGGGGGGGAATTGGGGGATGGGAACAGTGCTGGGGAATTGGGGGAATGGGAACAGACAAGTTGCTGTCGTTTTGTTCTTCAGTCTAGTTGTGGAGGACGTTGCTTCACTGGCCCAAGTTGGTACCATCATTGCGCTCTTCCCGGGCGAGGCAGATCAGTCACCGGCTTCTGGATGGCCGCTCACGGTGGCTGCTGGCCGCTCACGCTGGCTGCGGGCTACATACGGTAGCCCATGGCAACCCACTGCAGCAGGGGCTGCAGCCTAAGCCATCACCAGCGACTCCCGGCAGCCCAGCTCCAGGTTGAGCTGTTGTTCAGCATCCTAGCTATGGAGGGCAGTGTCACTGGCCCTCATATGTGGGATCCGAACCGGGGCCCTCTGGTATCCCAAGCCAGCTCTTAACCATCATGCCACTCGGCCGGCCCCATTTTACTTTTTAACAAATGTTAAAACATGTTCAATGTAGTTTATTTTTGAACATATAACTTACTCACGTGGTCTTAAAGTCAAAACTATAAAAAGTGTATTCCAAGAAGTTCACACTTGCCGTTCTCTCTCTGCCCTGTGGCCTCTCTCCTCCAAAAGCCCATTTTAGGTCTTGGGTTTATCCTTCCTTGGCTCTTGCATAAGCAGCTACATCCCCCGCACCTCCCCCACACCTGGCCTGTGCACCGTGCTTCCTTCACTCACAGCTCAGCCTCCGCCCGCCGTGCACGGTGTGTGTACAGAGCTCCCTCCGCCAGCTCGCAGCTGCAGCCTCCCCCACGTGCAGGTGCCAGAGCTGTTCATTTAGCTGGTCCTCTGTATGGACGTCAGGATGTGCATTCCTTTTCCATCGCTGCCAGAACAAATGAACAAAACCTTAGCGGCTTAAACAACACATAAGTATTATCATCTGATAGCTCTTTTGGTCAGAAGTCCACCTTGGGTTTTATGGGCTGAAGTACAGGTGCTGGCAGGGCTGCATTCCTGCCTGTGGGCTTCGGGACGTCACCTTGCTGCTTCACCTGACTGTCAGAATCCTCATCCTTGTGCGGTGGAGCCGAGCTGGCTGTCACCAGCCCCACCTCTGGCGGGTGGCACTGCTTGGCTCCTGGCCCCTCCCCCACCTCCACAGGCAGCAGTGGCCTTCTGAGGCTCCTACTCTCTCCTCCTTCCCGCTCATCTCTCTTCCACTTTTAGGGGCTCCTGTGATTAGACTGGGCCCACCCAGAGAGTCCAGGGTAATCCCCTCCTTCCAAGCCCTAACCTTAATCACATCTGCAAAGTCCCTTTTGCCGTGGAAGGTGACGCGTACTCACGGGTCCCAGGAGTTAGGGTGTGGACATCTTTGGGGGAGGGGGAATTATTCTGCCTAAAGGGTGTCTTCAGCCTTGTGGTTTTGCCCCTGAACCTTTGGGATACCTTCCTAGGAGTGGGATTGCTGGATCAAACAATGAATTGTACGTAAATTTTCTAGACTTTACCCAATCCCTCTGCTACAGGTTGCAACATTTTGCATCTCAACAGCACTGTTTATAATTCTTTGACATACCAAAAAAAAAAATAAGGTCTAATTTATCAGTCTTTTCTTGTATGCTTTATGGATATTGAGCCATAGAGAGGTTTTCCCCACTCTCGGGCTGTAAAGGAATTCACCCAATTTTCTACTAACACTTTAATGGTTTCACTTTTGCATTTAGGTCTCCATCCATTTGGAATTTGTCTTTATAAATGGAGTGAGGTGCGAATTCATTTTTATCATTTTGCAAATAGCTTTTTAATTGTCCCAAAGCCATTTATTAAATAGTCCATTTTTTACCTCCTCCTGATTTGTGATATTAAATTTCCATACGCACTTAGGTCTATTCCTGAACTTTTCTCTCTGTTCTATTAGTCTGGCTATTCATGCACTAATTCCACATTGTTTAATTATAGAGACTTTAAAATATGTTTTAATATCTGTTACGGTCTCTCCAACCTCCGGCCCCCCCACTCACACACACACACACACACACACACACACACACACACACACACAGTCCCTCTCCCCCTCCCGCCGTCTCTCTCCCACGTTATGTCGTCCTCCAGGAAGCCTCACTTGAGTTCACCCAGCTGCTTCTCCAAGAACACCTCGGCGGGCCCTCTGGTCCAGGCAAGCTCCGTCTCTCCTAGACTAAGAACAGCGGGGCCCTTGAGACTGTGCGTGGCATCAATGAAGCCTTCTGGAGCACTCCACGCCAAATTCCCTCTGAATGGATGCAAGCCACACCAGACTCGCTATGCTGCAGTGAGACCCCAGAGTTCCCTCGCCCAGTCTATCATCCAAGAAGTGGTTGTTGCCAGACGTGGGCTGGAATTCAGAGTGGAGTAAAGACTCAGGGGCACCCAGTCGAGTGGGGAATCACCATTTAAGGACCAAGCACATTAGAGCAGGGAGGTAACCGACAGCCGTTTGTTCAGGGCACTGCAGAAGGGGGTGTGGAGGCCCATGAGCATGACTGCTGAGCCCCCGCAAGGTGCCACAGACGTGACTCAGCAGGGAGCCGCCGAGTGGCCTCCTGCGTCCGGCCAAAACACTTCTGCAGTACAGCCTTTACCTTTTCCCTTTGATCCACTTCTCAATCATATCTTCTTTACAAAAAATGTTCCTTCCAATTCTGACCATTTTTAAAGTGCACCAAGAAGGCTGTGTTACTTGGAGCAATCGTTGGTGAATTATGGAATGAAAGATCTCATCATCGCGGAGCCCCTTGAAAGGCCCTGTAATAAGCTGACGTGGGCTCCAATTTTAAAAAGCAGCTTTTACAGGTGTTTCTGGTTCGGTAATGCTTTGCTTAATTAGTAACCTTTGACTGTAGAGGGAGCAAAACGTCCCTTCCCACATTTTTATGGTGCTCCATAAAAGGGGAGAATGCAAATTCTATGTGTTTTCATCTGCCATTCGTGTCGGCAAGCGTGGCTCCTCCGTAAACCCCCGCCGTTCGCAGCCATTTGCTGTGCTCTCACCACTGAGATCATATCTAGCCTTCTCAAAGGCTGCTCTGAGCAGGGCTCTGTAATGAAGATGCTGGTGGTAACACTTTGGATACAGATAAAACTGTTTCCATTCCGAAAATGGAAGGGGAAAAAAAAACCCACTTAGCGCTTATTGGTGTGTAATGGTAGCCATTTTCTTAAAAGGAACTGTTTTAGAGAGTGTTATGAGCTAATAAAATCAAGCACACGCCTGCAGAGTGCTGGTCTCTCGGTAACTAAAGAGTAGTGGAGACGGAGCGCTCAGTGCCTGGGAGCCTGCAGGTAAGGCACTCCCAGATGCCCCAGGTGGCCCGGCAGTGTGGAAGCGAGGTCATCTGGAGTGACACATTCCTTGGCGAGGTCAGAGGTGTAGGCTACACAGTCTGTTTCCCAAGTGAACTTCCTCCAAGGGGCCGGGTCACGGGCTGATGAATGGAGGGCTGGCGTTTCGTTTTCCTGTTTGCTGATTTACTCACCTGTGAGCACAGTTTAGGGGATGGATGGAGCCTCTGGTTTCCCCTGACGGCAGTGCTGATGCTCCCTGTGGGTGTCGTGGTCAGAGGGCTGAGTCCCCGGGCTCGTGGGGGCGTGCAGCTCGGAAGGAGGTCGGTGCTCCAGGGCCGGAAGTCGGCCTGCTCGAGCGCTCAGAGTCCACAGAGTCAAGCTGCTGGTACCTAGAATTCATTCAAATGGAACCAAGAAAAACCCCACAGCTTGAAACATGTCAAAGCCAGCTCTCAATGGTCTC
The DNA here is from genome assembly GCF_001890085.2 of Hipposideros armiger. Lineage (NCBI taxonomy): Eukaryota > Metazoa > Chordata > Mammalia > Chiroptera > Hipposideridae > Hipposideros > Hipposideros armiger. The sequence continues at coordinate 2,716,481 of NW_017731383.1, forward strand.
CATTTCCCAGTAGAGTTTCCACCCTTAAAAAGCACATCCTTGGTTTCTGTAACTGTCCCGCTGCCTACCTGCTATCTCTGATGGGGCAAAGAAGTTCTAGTGTTGTCTCCTGCAGCGTCAGAGGCCAGATTGTTTTTATCTCCAAGCTCTGGAGTTGGGGATTTCTAACCACTAATTATATCTCCTTCCCTCATTACAGAGGGATGTTAAGGCTGCTTGTGGGCCTTTTGATAAGTTTCTGTCAGCATTTCAATTATAATAAGCTGAATTTCCTTTTCATCATAAGAAGAGTGACATTACTTCTGAATCGTCTGTCTCAAGTGCACAGGAGGACTGTCACTGGTTCTAATGGCCCCTCCAGTGATGACACGGTCATCTGGTAAACCGGCCGAGACCGGTTTCTTCCGTGTTCTGGGTGGTGATCTACGACCTAAGTGTTCAGGTGCCTTGGAGACTAACAGGTGACGATGAAATACATACTCGGATATTTCAGAACGTTTATTGTTTGCCTGGTTGTCCGTAATAACACCTCACAGTGACTCTCCTCCTTGACTCCTCAGCCGGCACAGGAAATCTGTACAAGACGGATGGTGCGAGGTGGCCCTTCTGGTCATTAGTCTATCAGACCCTTTTAGGTTCTATTATGAGACGTTTAAAAATACCACAAGAGAAGAAAATACTGCAGCCTAAGTGACAACTCAAGTCAGACTGAGGGAAGTGTTTTACCACAAATGTCATTTTCAGGAAATAGAGGTCAATGTTTATATAAATCACAACTGTCAAACCAAATGAAATTTTACGAGACTCATATTTTCACGCCCTTTTTGAGGCCTGCTCAGATGCTTTCTTCCTAATTCTGTTGTTGGCTTTTTAGATTTACCTGTGTGTTTTCATCTTTCCGGTCATTAGGTTTTATATTTGTGTCACTGTCATCCAGCAAACATTTATTAAGCACCTGCTGTTTGATAGGCCTCAGGTATCACTCTATGAACTAGACAATAAAGATGGAAAACTTTTTGTCCCTACCTCCAGAAACTCAAAATTGGGGAGGGGGATGTGGGCGGGACAATTGAGACGTAGCCTAATGATGGATAGAAATGAGGCTTGTGAAAATTATAAAAAATACTAAGACGGTGTCAGAAAGCAAATGAGCGACTGACTAGGACAATCAAGGAAGGCTCCACATAGGAGGTGAGATTTAAGTTGGGTGAACAATATTTTCATGGGGAGGAAGACATTCCAAGTAGAGAGAATAGCTCAGTGAAAGGCTTAGAGTTAGGAAACTGCATGGTACCTATTGTTTTAAAATGTAAACTTCATTTTAATTCAGATACAGTGAGGCCAACAGATCAGAGATGACTCACTGAAAAGACAGTTTTTACTCACAGTTCCCAAGAGGAAGGCCCACACCATGTCACGCAGGGCCACTCAGGGAAGCACCAGGGGCGTCAGGAGGCCGAGGGAGGGGAACGGGGATAAGAGCCTTCACTGTGGTTTCCGTGGCAGGAGCGGGCGAGGCCGGGTGACAGGCTTGGGACTGGCGAATTGGACAATTCCAGCGGGCTCTGGGCACAGGTCTGTCCCTGGTTGTCTGGTACCGGCCCTGGGTGACGAGGGTAGGTGGACAGTGGCCAGAGGGTGAGAGCCCACGGAGGAGAGGAGGGTGTGAGCTCTGGGCCGGTGGGTTTGCATCTGAAAGGTGTGCTCCTGGGTGAGAGGTTCACTCTCTCTAGGACTCGGCTGATCCTGGGAGGGGCCGTCCCTGCAGGGTCAGCAGAGCCCTGGATGTCAGGACATCAAATGCAGAATCTAGAAATGTGGCTGATACACCCTTGGGGAGGTTAAGTGACTGCCTGGTCAGCTGTGTGTGAGCAGGACCAGGTGGAGGCGAGCCCGGAAGGGGAGCTAGAGCTGTGTGGAGGCCTGGGGGGGCTTACTAGGGGCTAGTTGGTATCTGTCTAAAAGTGTCCCTGAGGGACTGCATGTCCTGGTGTCAGCACGGTGCCACGAGGCGGGCTGTGCCAGGCACTTCACCCTGCTCATCCCATCAGAGGCTCCCGAGGACCCTCGGGCAGGGCGGTCATTGTTGTCCTCACATTACAGATACCAGGGCTGAGGTGCCCAGCGTCACACAGGCAGGATAGGCTGGGACACACGCCCCGTGCCGTCCCCGATACTCCCCACATACCTCACTTCATGAGTGACAGAGCCCAAGTCCTCACTGGCACGTCAGGACCTGAGGAAGTGACACAAATCCAACCTCAGACACAGGGAGGTGTGGGCATTCAGGATGGTTCTTGAGAGAGGTTGTGTCCGATGGGAGAGACAGGACGGACACCAGTGCCACCCCCTCAGCATGCGTGACAGACATCTCCAAGCACGTTTTAGAGATCGTAACCTACACATGAAAAGGACTTGCAAAGTGAGAGGCAGCAAGTGTTTATCTGAAATCAAGAATAGCTATTCAGCAATCATTGATTCGGGCAGCTGCCCCATCTGCCCCATCTGCCCCCTCCCCCACCCTCCAGCTGCCTTCTGCTGGGGACACCCCTCAGAACAAGAGGGGACTTGCTAACTGCAAGTTGCTTGACGTGCAAGTTTTCCTGCTGACACCACAGTTTCAGCCAAGAGGGCGCCCTGGCTTGGCAGGCTTCCACGGAATGAGTTCTTGGAGTGTCTTTTTTCCTTCTCTTAGCTCTGGATGAAAGGAGCATCCTTTCCTCCACTGGCCAGTCTGCCCCTCCCCCCTCGTAGGCTGCCGTTTCCTCTGCTTCCTCTCCATTTGCAGTTAACTTTCGGATGAGGTTAATGAGTGTCCTCTGAGCAGCCATTGACCTCCTGGCCTCTGCGGTGCTGAGCTCAGGGCGGTCACCACGGCCTGTGGTGGGGACGTTGAGGCCCTGCCCCAGCGGGCTGCTCTCCAGCTGGCGTCTCTGAGGCCCCACTGACTGCAGGGGCTTCCCCAGGCAGACAACTGTGACTGCCCCGACCCCCACTCCCACCCCCTCCCCCCACCCACACCCCAGTATTACTGAGAGCCTGTGTGCAAAGGGGCCCAGCCTCCCGGCCCGGGACCCCCACATGGAGGCAGGCGGCCCGGGGCCCTCCTGGTGGCACTCACGTGGGCAGGGCCACATCTCTGGTGCGTTAGGGTGGCACCACAGCCTAGTGGGCACGGCTGACCACCACCTGCTGAGAGGCATCTGAGATGTGTGGCATTTCTGCTTTTATAATAAGTATTATAAAGTGCTGTTTGTTAGCTTTAAAGGGAAAAGAAGAAAAGAACGTGAAAAATCACAGCTTCCCCACGGAGCTCTGATTTGTTTTCTCTTGAAAGAGTTCTGCGGCCCTCTGTGCCAGTGCATCGTTAGTGAACAGCCAGTGACTTCTAGAATACTCTCTCGTGATGGTCTTGAAATCTAACTAGCGCCAGAGGGGCCCAGCAAGTATGAAAGGACCTCTGTTTCTTACTAGAAAGAATCTTGGTCTCTTTAGATCAAACTGTAAACCTTTTATTATAGAAATTTATGTTTTCCCCCAGAGGTCTGTAAGTGAAACTGTTTTCGGTAATAATCTGCTTTTGGAGCTCTGTGTAAGATGACCCGTTTTCAATTCTGATTTTGGAATCATGCACACGGTCGTCTGTATATTCGTTCATTCATATGTTAAACCAACAGGTTGGGTCCCGAGTTTGGGCTGGACCCTGGGGGAGCTGCTGGGGGTACAGTGAGGAGTAAGATCCTGAACCTGCCTCGGGGGCACTCATGGGACAAAGGTGACAAGTGCGGCAGACCTCGGAATGAGGCCGGAGAAGCACGGCTGCCCTTCCGGTGGGACCCTCAAGCACGGCAGGCAAGCTTTTACTGGACAGGGCCAGATAGTAGGTCCTTTAGGCTTTCGGGCAGATGGTTTTTGCGGCCACTATGAGGCCCTGCTGTGGATGTGGCTGCTGGCAACACACAAACCAGTGAACAATAAAACTAATAAAACTATTTACAAAGACAGGAGTGGGCAGCGGGCCACAGTGTGCTGATGGCAGGCAGTCCTGGGCCTGTCAGTAAGACTGGTGGAGGCTCCTCTGCCCTCAGGACAACACCTGTGTCTCACCTGCCCTTTCTGATTTGGCCCAGGCTCTGTAACATGAGGTGCTCACTCGTAGAAGACTGGAAGGTGCCGATGCGGAGGCTGCAGCCGTACTGGTCTTATAACCAGTCTTCCTTCTAACGGCAATCTTCGGCAGCGTTCTTTCTTTCGCTGACTCCACGTACCTTGGCTCTGCTACCCTCCTCGGAACCAGCCTCACCACCCTGCCGGCTCCCTCAGTAATGAGCAGAATGAATCTTTAACGCCTTGTGTGCTTGTATGAGTCAGGTTTTAACTGGGTGCGCTGACAGATGATCAGTGCTGTGTCGGAGGCCCGAGAAGATGCCATGAAGGCACACAGTTAGGACATCATGCCTGGCAGCTGGGTTGGGGAGCAGTGGGGGGCCAGGGGGGGCCCCTCCATTCATGGAGATGTCCCAAGGCCCAGAGGCAGGTTCTGAAGGCGTCGGCCAGCTGCTCAGAGAAGCAGCAGAAGGGGTCTGCGTGTTTTGGAGCGAGGACCGGGCCTTTGCGAGGTTCAGGTGTTGGAGACCCTGATGCCTGCAGGTGGTGACAGGCTGGGATGCAGGGACAAGTGGCAGGCAGAGCCTCATGAGCCATGCGGCGCCCACCTGGGCTTGTCAGTGACTGGCACCCATTCAAATCCAGGTCTTTTCTGAGGAGACGGAGCAGTGGGTGGGAGGGCAGGAAGTGTGGCCTTGGCTGTTACGGTCCCTTCACTCGGCAAAGCAAAAGCCCTGTGACCAACCAGCAGTCATCTCTAAGCAGGCAGTTTGGGGCCCGTCCAGCAATGCCAGCCTGTGTTCCGTCTCTGGATTTACCTACTCTGTGTATCTTATGAAATGGAACCTTACATCAGTGATGCAGCTTTAGGGGTCTGGCTGCTCTCACTTACTGTGTTTTCGAGGTTCATCACGCTGTAGGATGTCAGCACGTCATTCCTTTTCATGGCTGAGTAACACTCTGTTGTGTGGACAGACCACAGTTTGTTGATCCATTTGTTTGTCGGCGCACACGTGCCTGCTTCCACCTTGGCGATTGTGAATAGTGCCACTGTGAATATGGGGTGCAAGTATCTATCAGAGAACCAGTTTTCAATCCTTTGGGGTGTATACCTGGGAGTGGAAGGGCCGGGTCGTGTGGTAATTCTATGTTTAATCCTTTGAGGAACTGCCAAACCGTTTTCATGTTTTTAACTTAGCTTCGCATTTTGCGTTTGGTTTTCTTGAGCACTTGCCACCCAGCATGCGAGCTCCCTGTCTCCCTCGTCCTCCGTGTCCATCTGTCCTCTTTCCCAAGGTCGTTTCGCACTCTCTGCGCTGACCTCCGATCACCTGCCTGTCAGCTTGGATTCTCTGCAAACTTAATGAGCGCGTATCCTCTGCTGTCATTTAAGTCATTTATGAAGTGTGAAAGGCCCAGGGCCCTGAGCTGACCCACCTCGACACGGCTCATTGGGCCCAAGATTCTGCTCACAGCCGTCCCTCTGCATGTGTCCCTGGGTCCCCAGAGCCTCACAACCTGCACGAGGTCCAGAGTGTGCCTGGGACCGGGATGCAGACACCTGCAGGGCAGAGCTCTGAGGGCATTCTGGCTGGCCTGTGGCCACGGCAGGCTCCGGCGAGGCCACGTGTGGTCAGATTGGTGCGCGCAGTACTAGAAGCTGCTGTGGGCAGTCACAGGAAATCATGAGTGGCAGGGCTCGGTCAGGTTACGGGGGTCCACGGAGGGTGGGAGCCACCTGAAGACACTACCAGAGACTCGGGTGAGGGGGCTGCTGGGAGGTTCACAGGGCACCCCAAGGGGGTTTGTTGGTGGCCTGACAAGGGCACGATTGTGTTTGGGGGGGTGGTCAGCTCTGCCCCCACATCTGCAGGTGCAGCTCTCAGGGCAGCCGCGAGTCCTGCTCTGCCTAAGGGCCTTCCCGTGTCGCAGCCAGCGGTGGTGCCTTTGGCGTGTGCTGGGGGCAGAACGGGGCAGGGTGGGAACACAGCCTGAGCCCCTGTCAGCATGTGGTGGGAACGGCTTGGACCCGACGTAAAGACACCGGCCACCTGGGGCCATGTGGGATCCTGGCCAAGTCTTCCCTTTCTGGGCCTCTCTTCGAGTCCCCACTGTCACCGGGAGGAAGGACAGGATGCCGCGTGAGGCCCTCTCCAGCCCCCGGGGTGTCCAGGCCCTCAGATGTTTGTTCCAGTGGCTTCACTCTCGGGTCAGCCCTCTGGAGACCCAGGCCCTGACTGTGGTGGGAAAACAAGAGCCTGACTCTCCAAGGCACACGCTGGGGGTGTGGGGGGGACTCAGTTTGCCCCGACATGTGGGGGACGCCGGTGGCTGTGCCCAGCCCCCCGCGGCCCGTCTGCCGGTCCCAGCGTCTCCCTTTCCACAGGTTGGAGCCATCGGCGACGAGGAGGAGTGGCTCAGCCTCTACGAGGAGGAGAACGAACCTGATGCCCAGATGCTGCAGATCCCAAACCTCACGCCATACACTCACTACAGGTGAGAGCGCCGGTGACAAACCCCCACGGGAGGAAGCGGGCACCTTCAGGTGACTTCCGTCTGCTGTAGCAAAACCCAGCTACATGCACGTAAGCGAGACGTTTCCAAGTGGCAGTGACAGTCACTCGACCCTGTAGGAGCACAGTGTGCGGTGAGTGTTACTCCAGGCGAGGTTCTTCCCGGGTGGTTGATCATCAGCGTTCCTCCCATCAGCACCAGCTGGCCAGCCGCCCGATGGCCGTGGCTCACTGTCATCCAGTCAGAGGTGCGGTGCTTCTCTTTACGGACTCTGCGACCTCTTGGGACCATGAACGTGCCATGTGGGAGCCAAGCGGTGATCTGGTGACGTCCCTCCAGTCCCCTGCCAGGGCCCAGGCGCTCCGGCCTCACTAATCAGGCTGTTAACATGCCATGTGCCCTTTTGCCTCTGACCCTGAAACTCATCCAGGCAGTAAATCCTTGTCCTGACAAAAGCTGGAGGATCACGAGCTGTTAGAGTAGTTCTAACTTCCCGTAAGATCAGGGAAGGAGATGCAATTTCCAGTTATCACCAGATGCAGAGTTTGATAATATCATTGCTCTGCCAGGACGGATACATTTCATGAGATCAGGGAATAAAAGACCAAGAATGACTAATTCAGGGAGTAAAAGGTGGAATTACGTCTTTGTGAAGAATATTCTTTCAGTACAGCACCAGTTAGGGCATTTAAAACAAAACACAAAAAAAATCCTAATGACAGATGCTGTTTAGCTCCTATTCATTTTGTCATCCTTTCTAAGATGAGAGCAGATGAATCGAGATACCAAACACTCGTTTTTAGAGAAAAACATTTAGCATATAATGAGCTGTTGGGATTCGATACTTACCATGTGAAATTAGTATCTGCTATGTAATTATTTCTAAGATCAGAAACTGCAATCAGAGACCAGGGTCCCTGTCTTAAATTCGTGTAAATTGATGCGGCCTCTGTGATAAAAATGTGTGTGTGCTTCGGGCATCTTTCTTGTATGTAAGTTCAATTCAGATCGTTGTAGACATGGATACAGAGCATAAAAAACTGAAAACGGGAACATACACTTTAAACTACATCTCACACCAGCCTCGTTTTATCACCCAGAAAACAGAGACGAGTCTGGTTTGCTGATGGCCTGTGACGGACGGGGTTCAAGTCCTACCGTGTAGATTTGGGGGCCACTGCTCCGCCCCTGAACCAACAGGGCACGGGGTATGGGTGCCCTTAGTCATTAGAGAGACATTGGACTTTCAAAGCTGCCGTTTGGTGGTGACATTCTAAAGCTCCAGTTCTGCTAAGTAGCTACTTGAACTCTGATCCCCTGATATTATCGTCAACTGGACTCAGCCGACTGCAGCTAATGACACAGATCTCTGGCCCCATCACCCGCTCAGTTACGCTTCCACTGGGACTCTGCAACGTTGATTTGCAGTAGATTCACCATTCTTTGCAGTTTTTAAGAGAAAAGGGCCATCTGCGAAATTTGCATTTTTAATGAAACCAGGTGGAAAGGGGACCCGTGAGCAGCGGCTTTTATGATAGAAGTGGACACATGTGTGAACCTCCCTCCCTGAGAAACAGTCATGGGGGTTTTGTCAGGCTTCGCTTTTTCTGCTTTTCCACATGACTTTTGCTGCGGCATAACTGTCGCCATTGGTTCGGCCTCTAGATTTCGAATGAGGCAGGTGAACGTTGTGGGGTCCAGCCCCTTCAGCCAGTCATCCCGGGTCATCCAGACACTGCAGGCCCCCCCTGATGTGGCTCCAACCAGCATCACCGTCCGAACCGCGAGTGAGACCAGCCTGCGGCTGCGCTGGGTGGTGAGTCGGGGGGAGGGGGACAAGGAGGGCAAGGGGCCTTGATTCCCAGGCCGCGCACATGCACACTGAGCTTAGTCAGTTCTTAGCCATGGCTTTGTTCTAGTCAAGGCTAATCTCATCATTAAACCAAAAAGTATTGCATTTTAGCCCTGGTGTTGGATCTCAGACCAGCCCAGGCTTTCTTGTTAATTAGCAGCAGTACTCACGGGCTTCTTGGAACTGTGGAGTTGTCTTTGCGGGGAGGAAAGTCGGGGTGCTGCAGGCTGGACCTCTAAGTTCTTAAGCTAGGTCAACATGGAACCAATGCTCAGTATTTGTAAGACAGCCAGCTTGATATTTAATCAGAACACTTCCCCACAAAATTAAGCCAAACTGTATTAAAAGAAATTACGTCCAGCCACATTTACTGACAGGATTTCATTTAATTAACAGAAGGAAAGTTCTAGGGAAAAACAGAGTAAAGTTCCTAAGAACATTCCCCCAGGAAATATTTGCCGTGGAATTGGCCTCATGAGACAGGTCCACACCTAAAGACCTTCACAGGTGACCGTTCTGGGATGTAGCTTACCATGACCATTGTTCTTGCAGCCCCTACCTGACTCCCAGTACAACGGGAACCCCGAATCAGTGGGCTACAGGATCAAGTACTGGCGCCCCGACCTGCAGGCTCCCGCACTGGCCCAAGTCATCAACGACCGGCTGGAGAGGGAGTTCACCATCGAGGAGCTGGAGGAGTGGGCCGAGTATGAGCTGCAGATGCAGGCGTTCAACGCCATCGGGGCCGGGCCCTGGAGCCAGGTGGTGCGGGGACGGACGCGGGAGTCAGGTGAGACGCAGCCCCTCACCGTGTCTCCCAGAGATGGAACTCAGCCCCCCGTAATCTCGCTGGCTCCTTGCTGGTTCGCCCTACCTGTGTCTACGAGCATAGTCCTAACCCAGTAGTTAGTTAGGTCAACCTCAACATTAATTTACGTAAAACTTCATTAGAACCCCATGCCAGTTTGAGACCAATAATGAATTCTACCAGGAGCTGGACTCACATTGTTACTTTTTTAATTAGGAATAATTTCCACCATCAGTGATGAAAAGCAAGAGTGTATAGCAATCCTAAGAGACATCTTTATAATCCAAGGTACTGAGGACTTCCTCTTGACAAGGTAGAGTGTGTGATAGAAGATAGGCTGGCCCACACTAACGAGTAGACCCTCAGAAGCTCAATCGCTGTAGCACAATAGAGGTTTATTTCTCACTCATTGCCATCTGAGATGGGTGTCCTCTTTGGGCGGCTCTCTTCCATGAGGTGACTCAAGGACCCAGGTTCTGCTGTCCTGTAGGACGAATGACCACTGCATCCAGGTTCCAGGGGGAGAAGAAAGAACAAAGAATGGGCACACCTACTCCTTGAAACCTGTCCAGAAACGGCCCCCACCCCTCTGCTCATCAGACTCGGGGTTCCGGCTAATGACCAGGAAGGAAAGCAAAAGCATTTCTGGTCAACACTCAGTGGTCTGGGCCGTGTGCTGAAGACAGCTGTGCTCCTCTAACCTCCCAGGCTTGGTGGGCTGACCCGTCCGCAGTGGTTTGGAGACCCTCACGGGCCTGGTTTGAGTTTGTAGAAACATGAAGAGAAGAGTGCTGCTAACAGTCCTTAAAGATGAAACTCACTGCGCCTTCCTGATGGTGTCACAGCATGCATGTGACATATCAAGGGGCTGTCAATTACAGACCAGCTTAGCTGTAAGAAATGGTGCTCAAAACCCATTCGTGGCCTCCTCCCAGATGAGGGCCAGGGGTAGGTCGGATGTTTGAGACAGTGAGCTAGGCCGTGGTCAAGGGCGCAGTGACCCCCCCACTCCGCCCCCCAGGAAGTCCTGCTCCCTCCTGTTTGCCTGCGTCCACGTTACTGCTCGCCCTTCTCTTTCCCTCCACCAGCGTCTCCATTACGTGAATGTGCCCGCTCTGTTCTCTTAGCTCTGCCACGGCCTAGCAGTTTCCCAGGATGCTCCCTCAGCCCGTGGGGCTGGGGTCCGTTAGGGTCCCCGGAAGCCCACGCGGGACAGGAAGGAGGCACGAGGCGACCAGCGCCTTCCAGCAGCTTCCCCCGAGTCCCCGGGCAAAGAGGAGAACTTGAAAATTCCAAGGGATAGTTCGAACTTCAGTAATAGGCAGATCAATAAAACATTGTTAAAAAACACTAGAAGATTATGGATGAAATATAATTTGTTGACATTTAAAATTTATTGATGTGCTTATAAGAAAAACGGGAATCCACAGGTGTCAGAGGCATGAAGGGAACAGACAGCTGGAACGGTAGGTGCTGAGCTGGCGCTGTGGGTCGGGTTGGGGCCGTCCTGGTGGCTTCAGGACTCGGAATGTGACGCCCACCCAGGACCGGGACATTCAGCCTTGGGTCCATGGGGGAGGGGCAAGGGGGTAGAACGGAGACCCTGTGTAAAGACAAAGCTCTTGAAGACTGCACCCTCTCTGAAAGAGGAGACTCAAAGTATCCACCCAGGGAAATTCCTCTGTGTCTGCCTGGACTCCGTCCTGGGCCCGACTCTATGTGAATGGTCCAGAAACTCTCAGTAGAGACATTAATGTTAAACTTGGTTCCAGACACCAAAACCATAAGCAACAAAAGAGAAAAAAAAAAAAGACAAGTTGGACTTCATCAAAATGAAAACTTTTTTGCTTCAAAGAACCATAAATTTAAAACAAAACAGCCCCCAAAATGGGGGGAAATATTTGCAAATCATACATCTGTGAAGGGACCTGTACCCAGAATATGTATTTATAAAAACTCTTACAACTGCACAATAAAATCCAATTGGAAACTGGACAAAGGATCGGAGTAGACCTTTCTCCAGAGAAGACAGACATGTGGCCAAAACAGCACATGAAAGGGTGTGCAGCGTCACCAGCCATCAGGGCGATGAAAGTGTAAATCACACCCCTGAGATGGCCCAAATGAAACTGAAACGCAAGGAGGACGGAACAGGTGCTGGCAAGGATGTGGACAAAGTAACCTCACGCATGTCTGGTGGGAGCGCAGCTGCTGTGGGAAAGCGCCTGGCAGTTCCTCAGACACGCAGGCACTTGTGAGCCCGCAATTCCAGCCCTAGATAGAAACCAAGACACACGTGTGTGGCCAGAGCGGAGTCACATGCAGCCCCCAGGCAGAGCTGGCCCACTTCAGCATCGTCACACTCGCTCACCGTTCACTGTTGACAAGGGTCTTGGTCTTGACCTGGAGTAAGAGTTGTTCTCGCCACTGGAGCCTTGCTTCGTCAGGCGTCACACCCGCTCCTTCTGACAGCTGTGGCCTACAGACAATTATTTCTAACTGTAGTTGAATGTTCAATTGGAAATTTTGTCCCCACGCACTTCCCGCTGGGCAGAAGAGTTTGGGTTCAGGAGGTGTTCTCATCGCAGATTGAATGATGGGGCTATTGATCTTCACACTTCAGGATTCAGATGTCAGCTGCTCACAGTGCAGGGAGAGGGCTGCTCAGGGCCCCTCCTCTAGGGTCCTGGTGCTCAGATGCCGGCCCCTCCCCCCGGGGCACTCTTGGCACCCCTCAGTGTTGCCGGCCGCCACCTCCTAATGGTGCTACACGAGCCCCTCGCCTGCACCGGCAAGCCCGTCGGTGCAGCAGTTCCGACGTCTGCTGTTCCTCACTCCTGCCGAAAGCCGACCACTGACCCTCCCCAGCAGAGAGCTCCCTGCGGAGAACTGACCGCCAGGCCCTGCCCAGCGTTGTGAGGTGGGGAGGGGTAGGCGAGGAGGAAGGGGTTGCCAGGGCCCAGTGGTGGAGGGAGGGCGCCACTGGACGGGGGCGTGCCGAGAAGGAGAAGCAGCTGCTGACCCGTCTGGAATAGTGTCACCCGGGGAAGACAGCCAACCATTGGCACTTAACACGAGCCCCATGTGCAGGCACTGGAAGCCAGGCTGGAACATGGAGCAGGACAGCCGGAATCTCGCTGCAATGACGTTTACGGTTTTCAAGTTCAATCTAACTGGTTTCATGGCATCTTATGATATAAGGATACATGGGGCCTTAAAAATCCAGTAGCAGCTAACTGAGCAGTGAGAAATGCTGTGGAGGAAAGTACAGACGAAGAAGGGAAGAAAACAGCGTTTTAAATGGTATTGTTTTTAATGAAAGGGAATTTCTAAGACTCTCAAAACAAGATGTCAGTGGAAAAGGAGTTGAATGTATGTCCAATAGATAATGGGTAAATTTTTTTTTTTACCCAAATCTTAAAAACAGTTTTTCTCCTGGTAGAGCTGGAATCAGCTGAAATTATAATCCTGAACGCTGTTGTTTCTGTGCTGTCACCTTGTTAGAAATCGGCCGTGTTCTGAGCGTCGTGTCTGAGTTGCTCCAATCACCCGGCCGCCCTCATTGAGGCTGAGGATGGCCCACCAGTAAATGGATGCACATATTACCACATCTTAGAAAATCAGCGATTACTTATAAATCTGTCTTGAGAATTGGGCACTTACAGTTTCAAAGATTGACCCGCAGGAAGCAGTTAAGGATTTGAGAGGTGGACCAGTTGTGTTGCTATGACGATGGCCTCTCTTTTTACAGACAAGGACAGAGTTTTTAGAACATAGCACTAATATCTTGGGCATATAGTAGATTTTGTGTTCTCTTCTGATCCTATATAAAGTTGGAAAATTAAGCCAGATAAATTGTAGGCTTCCCTTTTCTTTTAATGAAAGTGACTCCTTTAATTCACAGTTGATTGAAGATACGAGTTCGTCTCTTGTGTTTTTATAAAATAAGCAGATGATAAGCATTGTCCAGGTAACCGCTATGTGGGATTTAAGACACCAGGGGGAGCCCAGCACAGAGCAGGAGTGGGCGCTGGGGGGCCACCACTGGACGGCACTGGGGTGCCACATGGCCCGTGTGGCAAGCATCCTTCCCCGTCAGAGGGTAAACTTGAGGTTATAAATATTCTTTTTCTGTGACACTTAACTACTCAAATTAATATTATTTTGTTGAATGAAAAACCAAATGAATGACTCTCAAGTGACATATTTGGGAAGAAAAAGTTTATCTCTTTGTAAAAAAGCATTTCATGTAAGTGGGATGTATGCGATTTTCTCCAGCTTCTGTTCCTCTGTCTATAGAACTGGGGAAACGATCCCCAGCTCGTAGGGTTATGGTGGAGACTGCGTGTGATAGTCTGAAGACACGTGGCCATTAGCACTTAGTGACCCCTCCAGCCCTCCCCTTCCTGGAGATCACGACATCACCTCCCTCCCTCCAGCCCCACCTGTCCCCCTCAAAATACCCCATTTAGAGATGTCAGTGAACTGGAGCCTGAAAGTGAGGATTTCCTATTTGAGATAAAGCCTGCAGTCCCTGAAAGTTAATATACAAACAGTGCCTTCTTGCTCATGAAATTGAGCTCCTAACTACCCAGGATTTGTGGGATTTTTTTCTTAATATTAAAGAGACCTACGTTTCTGGCACATCCCTGTAGGTTTAGTCTGATTGCTACAAACTGCTCAGAATGCATTGCTGTTTCAAGGGCAACTTGACTATTTGGGTAAAAATTGGACTTGCACTTGTAAAGCCTTCAGACTTCGGGTACCAATCTATTTAACTCACTCCTTCCAGTTCCTTCAGCCGCCCCTGAAAACGTGTCAGCCGTGGCTGTCAGCTCGACCCAGATTTTACTGACATGGGCCTCGGTACCGGAGCAGGACCAGAACGGGCTCATACTGGGTTACAAGGTATGTGCTGAGGCGACATCCCTCTGGGTCGGCTGCGAAGGGTTCCTGCACGGCACTCCCATCAGCCACCAGCATGTTTTCTGATGTTCACATCTCTTGTCTCATCGAAGCCTCATTACAGACTGGGGATTAGGCACCAGGGGTAACCTCTTAGCATCAGCCAAAGGCAGGCTTCTACAGTAGCGGCTGCTCCAGTCCAAGCCTGCAGCCCCTGTCAATGGGCGTAGTGGGCGGGGCGGGCGTGAGAGTGAGGTGGGTCGTTCTACCAGGCGTGTCGTGCTCATAATAAGTGCCAAGTGCCATGAGGTAAGTGTGCATGCGTCTGCACAGGTGCTGTCATCGCCGGTCAGTCCTGGGCAGTGGTGTCAGTGGTAAGGGCTGAACCCCTCCCAGGCCTCCGGGAGCCGTGCTGGCTTCAGTGTCACATGCACTGGCCCGGGCCCTTAACACCTGCTTCTGTTTTCATCCCGTCACCTCCCCCAGCAGCAGAATGAAGGTCTCTGGACCGGCCAGGAAGGCCCCCCCGTGGTCACCGCTGCTGCGTAGATTGGAGCAGCCTCCTCTGTGCTCTCCATGGCATCAGCCCCTCTCCTCTGTCCCCGTCCCTGGGAATTCCAACTGCTGCCACATGGCCCCATTAGACACAGAGAGGCCATTAGACATGGCGACCCCTCTGAGTGGGATCGGTGACCAAAACTCCGCATCACATACCTGGGCCCTGGAGGAAAATGCTTGCCGAGCGATTTTCAAAGTGCTCCCTGGTGACCCCTGCCTTTCACGGCCTTCGGGGTCACTGGCCTTAGGGACCAGCTCAGGGAGGGTGAGATCTGAGTGAGTGGGGAGGACTGGGGTGGGGGTGCCTGGAGAGTGGGCGGCAGGGGGCTGAGCCCCAAGTCCCAGTGGACAGCAGCCCCTCCCCTGAGGCAGGAGCCCAATCAGCCGGGAAACGGAGGGGGCTGCTGGCTGCTGCGGTAGGAGGTGGCACATCGGTGTTCACGGAGCCCTCGTTCTGATGGCTGTGGTTGGCGTGGCTGCCGCCGGGTGTTCAGACCTTGCTGATCGGGGCGAGGCAGCCAGCGCACCAGCGGCGCGGGGTCACAGGGCCAGCGACCCTTCTGCTCCGTGGCCATCTTCCCCCAAATGCCGACCTATGGACCTTAGATCCGCGGGCCTCCGGCCCAGCCGTGCCGGGGGAGGAGGTGCAGCTGGCTGGCCCCGGCCTGCGAGGAGGCCCGTGCCCGCCGAGGCCCCTCGCGGCGCTCGCGTCCTCATGCCGCTGGTTCTGTGTTGATGCTGCAGATTCTGTTCCGGGCCAAAGACCTGGACGCCGAGCCCAGGAGCCACGTGGTGCGCGGGAACCACACGCAGTCGGCGCTGCTGGCGGGTCTGCGCAAGTTCGTGCTCTACGAGCTGCAGGTGCTGGCGTTCACGCGCATCGGCAACGGCGTCCCCAGCTCGCCGCTGCTGCTGGAGCGGACCAAAGACGACGGTGCGTGTCCTCGGCGCCCTGCTGCTGCCCAGGCGGCTTTCACGAGCCGACCCCCGGGATGCTTGTCACTCTTACCTCAATTTTCAACCCTCACCTGTTTCCCTTTCTTCAGTTGAGGAAAACAAAACAAAACTGTTTTTCAGTCACTGGCATTTATATGGCCAATTTCAGCGGGGAGTGAATGTTTACGGCCCAATGATGAACCTGTGCGGATCTCTGTGGTAACTGCAGGAGGCAGCCCTGAGGCCGAGGCGGCGGGTCCTTAACATGGGCGGTGGCTCCTCTCCTGGTGTCTGCGCAAACCCCGTGAAAGCCTCCGCTCCTGACCCGCGTGCCCCCACTGCCCAAGGGCTGCCAGCTCCCATCGGTTGCATATCAGAGCTAGAGGTTACCACACACAGTGCATGTTTAAGGGGCTGTGTTTCCAGGCCCGAACAGACCCTCTCGATGGCTCTGTTTTTATGGAAGTCGAAATCATCAGTAAATATGTTTTTCCACTTTGCAGATGTCAAACACTTA
This sequence comes from Hipposideros armiger, assembly GCF_001890085.2. Taxonomy (NCBI): domain Eukaryota; kingdom Metazoa; phylum Chordata; class Mammalia; order Chiroptera; family Hipposideridae; genus Hipposideros; species Hipposideros armiger. Next base: position 2,732,678 of record NW_017731383.1, read on the forward strand.
GAGGTTAGCTCCTCCCCGTTCTCATTATTAGATAGACTAATGAGTATGTCGGAGAGAAAAGTACTGGTCTCCCCCGAAGGCCCGCACCCAGGATCCGCAGTGTCTGATGGAAGTGAAACAACTGCAGATTTTCTTTAGCATCTTTACTGAAGTAATTAAATTAGCCCATAGGTACTCTGCCTGCCTAGCGCAAACCCTCCTGTTTGTTCACGCAGACACAGCCCCCCAGCGGCACCCGACCAGAGAAGGGCACGCCGCCAACTGTCGGCTCACCCAACCTCCCCGAACACAGTCCCAGGGCAGCTGGGATCTGAGGGGACACGTGACCTGACAGTTGTTTCTTTGCAAAACTGTATGAAGCTGTAGTGTGTTGCGGGTTCCACCCCAGGGTGCGTTTTATTCCTTAAAACGCAGTCAGTTTTAATTATGTCTTCCTGAAGGCTGGGTCGGCAAATCACAGGATGGTTTCCTTCCCTCGTAGTTCTAATACAAGCAGGTTGTGCCTCCCCTGCATTTCAGGGGGGTCCAAATGACCAGCCTTGGGGACAGGGCAGGGGGTCTTAAGGGCATTAAGACTGACGCGCGAGTCGGCGTGTTTGTGCACAGGTCCTGGCACACGAGCCCGTGACCCCTCCTTATGTGTGTTACCCAAACACAAGGGCCATAACACATGTTGACAGTTTCACATACTGTTCTCAGCTTCATTGCTAGAGGCAGAGCTCGGCAGCCCTGGAATGACTGTGACACATCGCTTTATTTTCGTAGTGATTGTCCCATGCCCACTGCCCCTCACCCGGGAGTCAGTCAGTTACAAGCTCAACAAGAAGTTCTGACAGTGGCCACACACTCAGGCGCCTATTTGTTTACATGAATATATTTTACGAGAGCTGTGACCCTGTTATTCCTTGGTGCCACAACACATAACTGCTTTTTTAATTGATGCACCACACCACAGGAAGAATTATTATATGCATTTGTGCACATCAAGTCAATTTTCTAGGACAATGCATTGATTATAAACATGTTATTTTGTCAATAATTGTAACCTCCATTTAGCATTGGGGGACTTTAGGCCCTCTTATTTATCTGACACCTGCTTTGAGGATGTCAAGCCCAGAAAAGAAATCAGCTCAGATTGGTGAAGTTTTTTTACTGCTAAATTTATTGGGGTAATATTGGTTCATAACATTATAGGTTTTCAGGCGTATGTACAAGATTATAATTCAACATGTGTGCCCGCTAAGCATGCTCAACACCCAAACAAAGTCTAGTTGCTTTCCATCACTGTGTATGTGACCCCTTTCCCCACTTCCCCCCGACCCCCTCCCCTTACTCTCACCTTGATGTACACTCCATGGTACCACTTAGCAGCTGGCCTACTAGCTCCATGCAACTTCACATCACACAACGCCCAGCATAGTTTCAGATGGGCTGGGTCAAAAAATGAGGTGTTCTCTCAAAATCCGCAGGGAAGCCACACACAGCCCATTAGGTTCCAAAAGTCATTTGCCCAAAACGTAGTGTTTCACCCATTACCAGTATCATGCGTGGTAGTGACTGTGCTCGGCCAGCCCACAGGATCCTCCGTAACCTCGGCATGTGCCCAAGTAACACTGCAGCGGCACCCGGATCACGTAATATTTTTCCCTTTCAGCCCCAGGCCCACCGGTGAGGCTGGTGTTCCCGGAAGTGAGACTCACGTCCGTGCGGATCGTGTGGCAGCCACCAGAGGAGCCCAACGGCATCATTCTGGGTAAGGGAGCAGCAGCAACTAAAGGGCACAGCTCAGAGGGAAGTAACAGTTAGATGGATGTCATCTATTTTTATTAGATGTATAAGAAGGAAAAAAAATCCCGCCTACCGCAGCCTAGCCTCTCCTGAACTGAGAGGTGGTGGACCCCCTAGAGTTCCGTGAGCTATGCGCTAAGGTATGTTGGCAGATTGACATTTATGGTCTGTTAACCCAGAATGCATTGCACTCATTGGGGGCTCCCAGCGATGCCCTCTGTGACTGACCTTCCCCACCAGGCGATGTTGCCGTGTCCTTGGAACACAGACCTGGGCCTGGCCCCAGGCCCTGGGAGCATCTTGCTTCCGCTGCAGGGCATGTACCTGACCCTTTGGAGAAGTCACAGAGTGAACAGTATGCCTCAGGTCCCAAGGAAAGTGTTTCTTTTAATGTTTGTGCAGAGGAACAACTCTGCTCATGCTGATGAAAGGCCTTAATTTTTCCTACTTCCCAAAAGTCAGCAACTTTTATTTTAGAAAATCATCAGTCCCTTTATCTCGTCACCCTTTCATCGTGACACATTTAGGGCCTTGATGTGCCAGGCTTCGAGTGCACAGCGGGAAGTAAGGAGTGAGTGGGCCGGGCCAAGCTCGAGAGGCTTGCAGTGCCATCAGGGAGACCCGTCATGCAGGGTAATGGGGGATGCAGAGGGGTGCCACCAAACGCCCTGCCAGCAGCTCCTCCTGGGGGAGGGGTCTCGGTGGACCCCTCAGCTGTTTGGGGCTGGATTTTCCAGAGCCTGGGAAGAAGGGAAGAGGGGTGTCCACTCGGCCAGAACAGGAGGCCTTTTTCTGTGGGAGTGTAGACAGACCCACAACTGCAGACGTGGCTGGGCTGGGCTGTTACCTGCTGGGAGCACCCTGGAGCCATGGAGGAGGTGGCCCATAGGCCCCAACTTTTAAACTCGGGCATTCAAAGCCAAGGGCACCGGGCGTGGTGTATTCTCACATCAGGTCAGCACTCCCGCATGCTGTTAAGCTAATCCTAACCCACAGCAGCCCCCAGCACGTTAGCTTGTGTTTAGGTGGGTTACAGTAAGGCTATAAACCTGAACTTACAAATAGTTACTAAAGGAATGTTTGAAAATCTGTGCTGAGGGCAGTAGGGAGTCACCCAAGGACTTTGAGCAGCAAAGTGACATGATCTGATGTGTCTTTTAGATAATAACTGGCAGCTGGGGAAGGGGGCACAGAAAGGCAAATATTTATTGAGCTCTTGCTCCGTTAAGACGGGGCCTGGGGGCCTGGGCATCCTGGAGTGACTGGCACCAGGGGTTGCAGCCCGCTCTGTGGAGTCCCTGGAGTATGTTGCTCTGAGTGCAGTGTTTCTGGTTGGCTGGCCTTTGGGACTGTGGGCACTTGCTACCAGTCACCGTGAGCGCACACGAAGCCTCTGCTTACCTGTGTGTCTCCTCCTGTCACGCCGGGCTGGGAGGGAGATGGGCTGCAGAGCAGATGGCCTCTTGAGAGGTTCCCGCAGCCCACTGGCAGGCAGGGCCTGCCCTCAACACAGAGCCCAGGCTACCGCCTTTTTCAGAACGGGGCTAAATAGCTGACTATCCTGGGGCGTCCCCAGCATGCTGTGGAACAGGAAGCGTCTTTAGAGCTCGAAATGTGCCACTCCGGCCTATCGCTTGAGGAACCAGGGGCCTCCCCGGCCTGCTGAGGAAGAGGCCCTGCCCTGCCCGGGTGGCAGCTCTGCTCCCCGCTGCCTCTGCCCATCCTCCCGGCTAGTCCTGACTCTGATCATCTCTGCATTCACCATGGCCTCCCGGGCCGAGGAGAGGCAGTCTGCCAGTAGGACTCCGCGGGAGATGGACAGCAGGAAAGCCTGCGTTTCCCGTGTGTCTCTTGCCATAGACAGCCCTGTGCTGTGACTTTGTTGCCGTGACTTTCATTTACACATCCAAGGTCTTCCTTGCAAACACTGGGAGGGCCTGCCTGGTCCTTTACCAGGCAGGGTTGGGCCTCCTGTGCCCTCTCCTTGGCTAGCAGATGGCTGTGTCCTCTGTGCGTGTCTGTGTCCTAACGTCCTCTTCTTATGAGGCCCCCAGCCATACTGGAACAGGGCCACCATCTGACCTCCTTTTGCCTTAACCGCCTCTGTACAGACACTGTCCTCAAATACAGCCACATGCTGAGGTGCTCGGGGTTAGAACGTAACCCATGAGTGGGGGCGGGGAGCCTGTAGCATGTCCTCTGACCATTTCCTCTTGGGGACTCACCTGTTCCTTATGGAGTTTTATGTGCTCTTTACGTGTTGATGCATCATAAGTACCAAGGGACTAAGCACCATCCAGAGTCTGGGCTGGAGGCTGGCTCTACTGTTCAGTGCCATGACCTTTAGCTCAATAAATGTCAAGCAATACGATCATTAAGAATATTAACTGCCCTTTGTTGCAAAAGTGTTCCCTTTCCATATTGGTTGTAGTGAGAAAAACCTAAAAGGCAGCTTGGGGCCAGGTTTTAGGGTGCTCCTCAGGTGTGTTGAAAAGTCTGGATTTTGATCCGTGGTCCCTGAGAGGGGGGAGGGGCCACTGAAAACCACAAAAACCCAGAGAAGGAGAGGATAGTATGTGAAGGCTGAGCATTTCAGCCGTGGCAAACATGCTGCATGAGAGAGCGCCGTGTCTACTGGAACGCGGAAAACACCCCATTTGAGCCTCTCATGTTGCAGTGGCAATATGTCGTCTGGGTAACCTGTCACCTGGAGACTGCTACAGCTAGCACGCTGAATTGTAGACACGGTAGGAAAGATGGGGAAACAGCTTCTCAAATTCCGACTGGTGTTCACGGGCGAGAAAAGAAAACGTCTTTGTGCAAGACTCGCTTTACCCCCAGAGACCTTGGACCCGCGTTGCCCCTGCAGCCACGCAGCCATCTGAGTATGTGAGCAGCGCTGCAGCCCACGCGCCTGTGCTCCGTATTAAACAGGTTCAAGCACCGGCAGGCACCTCGAGGGAGAAACGCTTGCTCATTTGCGTAAACATGTTACTGTGAAGGGCTTTCAGCATTTAGAGCCTTCCTCCGGGGCTGCGGCGGGCGCCTCTGAGGACGGTCCCTCCCTCACTTGCCAAGGACTCCTTTAAATGCTGTTAAGCTGGAATGAATGAAGCAAGTGCTCTTCAAACCCACGCCATCCTCCCCGCCAGACCCGCCAGAATCTCCCACCTCCACCTGCCTGCCGAGGGCCTAACATTTACCTTTGGCTTATTATGGAAGAAGGCGCTGGAGTTAGGTGCTCAGGTGAGTGTGATCCATGTTTGCAGTGCAGAGTTTGAACCACTGCTGCAGCGTCTGCTCCCAGCCCTCCGGCGGATAAGCTGGAGCGCCGACAAGCCCCGTGGCATCTGGGCTGGGCTGACGCCTCCCAGGCCGATTCAGCTGCTGTGGTTCTCTGAACAACTGGGTGTTGGTGGGGCTGTCACCCACCCACAGTGGCTACCGAGGGGCCAGGCGACACCATGTCCCCTCTGGTGGCCTTGGCTGCAGGAACCTGAGCGTCAGGGCCCCAGCGATGGATCACTGAACAGGCGACTCTCAGACTGAGGCCGTTGGGGAGCCCAGGAAGCATGCAGTCCACAGAAGGCTGGCAGCCGCCTGGGACGTCTGTGTACAACTGTGCAAAGTGGCTCTGGGGTCAGTCCACGGCCAGCCCACCTGACCGAGGCGGCTGAGAACCCCGCCAAAGGCTGCCGTGGCTGCTTCTCGGCCTCTTCCTGTTTGCACCCCACTCGGAGGATGGTTCTGGAACCTGGCTGGTGCTGGCAGCCCCTACCCTTTCTCGATTCCGATTTTCTAGATGCACAGAGCTCCCACCATCTTCCAGGCACTTTCACAAACCGTCTGGGCTTCGCTTACGCCATAGTTTTCATCTTCCGCTTGGGTCAGTGTCATGCGTTCTCGGCCCGCTCTTCACAATGTCTGTGTTTCCCGAATTCACCTGTAGCTTTAAAAACCAGGCTGCCCTCGGGCACACTTCACTCCTGCTACTGATTCAGCCTCTCTATCCTGTCCTCACTCACACCGCAGTCCTCTGACCTGGCTGCCGAGATTCAGCTCGCTGCGGCGTAATTACATAACCAGCCTTTTCCACCGCACGCTTTTATCTCTCGGCACTATCTGCCATCATTCTCTAAAAATGCAAGAACTCGTCCTCAGCTGCGGCGTGTTCCCATTTGTGTGCAGAAAAGGGCTCTCCTGTATTGTCCATTGAGTCTAGGACGTTTTAAAAACGTGTCAAGGGAAGATAGAGGTATTAATCTTTATGTTCAGCAGACCACAGAATGGGGACTAGAGACTATTATTTTAGGGCAAATAATAGGAAGGTACAAATCTAACCCAAGGCTGAGGCATTTTCTCCCAGTGGGTCAGTGTGGGAACTGGATCAGAGATAGAAATAATAGCCCAGATTTCCTGCGATTAGACACAAATGACACTGTGCTTTGCAATTTACATGCATTATCTCACAGCATCGTCTCTGACTGTGGAAAGGGGACATTGTCATCTCCACGTGGCAGGAACTCGGGGTCACAGGAAGGCAGGCCAATCCTGATGCAGGGCCCCTCTTCCTACTTAGCCCTTAAGTGGCAGGTCCGTGCAAGGGCATATTACACAGTCTTTTAAACTCGTGTTTCTGAAGGAAAAAATGCTTTCCATATGTGGTGAGAAGATAGCAGAATGAAAAACCTATATTTAGAGTCAAATCAGCTTTGTTTCAAATTCATATGCATAGAAAAATGACTACCAGAAAGAGTCCCTAAGATGTAACAGTGATCTCTGGCTGGTGAGGTGGCTTCTCGCGGGTGCTGTGTGCGGCGACCACCTTTCCCGCCCAGCTCTCCACCCTACAGCCCGCCCTGCAGCTCCCGAGCATCTGCCACCGGTGCTGTGCCCGGGGGCTCCCTCTGAGTTGGGCCAGGCATTTGGGGGAGCGGCCCTGGCCAGCAGCCCTTGGCCAGTGACTGCTAGAAGCTGGTAGACAACACTGCGGCCCCCTCCACGTCCCCAGAGTGCCCAGAGGGGTCACTGCTTCACAGCCCCCTCTGCCAGCTGCCTTCCCCACTCCCCTGCTTCCTGGGGTCAACTCCCAAATAAACACCTCACTCTGGGAGCGAGTGAGCCCTCGGGACTCAGGCGGGCATACTCAGAGCCTGGAGGGTCCTGTGTGGGCCGGGCCTCCGGCCTCTGTCCAGCGCCTGTCCCTGCTTAGCTGTCAGCATCATCTCCCACCAGCTAGGCCAACGGGTGGCCCACAGACTGTGGCATTCCGAATATCATTTACTGCCCTGGGCACATTTTACCCTTCCTTGGTGTGGCCCGGCGGGGCTGGGTTAGCCAGCCTGCTCCTCTCAGGTTGTCCCTCCTCCTCTCAGATACGGTGGCTTTGGCACCAGGTCCTGCGGCAGGGGACTGGGACCCCTTGCCTGACCTCCTTCCTGATGCAGGTACCCCAAGGCTACCCGTATTTCAGCCACGTTAACCAGGTCCCTTAATCACTAGCCCTCTTAATAAGTGGGGGCTAATTATGTTCACCATTCACAGCTAGAGATGAAAAGCTGGACGTGGTACTGGGGTTGGGACTCACCCACGGTGAGTCAACACGAGTCTGGGTTAGGACCAGGTCTCCTGACACCCTGCTGTGTGGTCAGGGGCTTCTGAGACACTCGCACACTCAGGAAACAGGGTAGAGACAGACGGCAGCACGTGGCCCAGTCGGGGTGAGGGAGCACGGGCCTGCCAGAGAAAGCAGGGAGGCGTAAGGGCAGTCACGTGGAGGAGCCTGCACAGGCCGAGCCGTGGCCGAGGCCAAGGCCACGCTGGGGTGTGCGCTGGGAGGACAACACGGGAGGGTCGAGGCGAGCCATGGACCGAAAGGAGACCCAGCAAAGCAGGGAGAGACTAGTTCCCATTAATCCCCGAATTCTGCGAGTCACAAAGATGTGTCTTTGAACAAAATCTTAGTGTATCACAGGACATTTAACTCCAGCAGCAGAATAATCTGAGCAGAGATAAAACATGATAAAGAATAAACAATCCTGAAAGCACATCTGTCATCATGTCCTGTTCCCAAAAGTGTGTAATTCCTCATTAATTCATACTTATTGGGGAAAGGCGACTTGAATTAGTGAGGCGCCTTAATCACTCATGTGACTTCCCAGAATATGAAGGAATGGATGCAGAGAACGAATGCTGGCCATGGAGGTCTGTGAGGGAAGTGGGTGACGGGCTCAGGACGCCCGGGACAGCTCTCCACCCTGCACGGTGGCCAGGCCCCCGGTGACTAGGGAAACCGGAGCATGTTCCATCACATCTCCGGCATCTCCCGCTGTCACAGGCACAGGCGTGGTGTCACCCACTGTGGACGAGAAACCTGCTCGGCTCCATCCTACCCAGAATCCAGTGTGTGTGTAGACAGCGTCCAGGCCCCAGATTTACGTACGTTAGTCTGTTCTCAATGCAAACTCATGTTAACCGAAAATAAAAGGCCAGCATGAGCGGCAGTGTGCATTTATTTGAGATCAATAAAAATAGCTATTCAGCAACATGGAAGCCACCAGGCAGAGGGATGGCTACAGGAGCAGACCCTGCAGCTGTGGGGGGTGCAGGACTTATTACTATCATTTCACAACAATATTACAGCCCAGAACGTACCTGCACTGACTTCTGTGCCCATGCCAGGTCCTAGAGCCTCACCTCATGTGACCGTAACCCGCCAGCAGGATCACGTTGTCCTCCCCCCATCATAGTCTAACAAGCTGAGATTCCGAGGGGGCAGCCATTCAGCGAAGAACTGGAAGAGCCTGGATGCAGCATAGGGGTGTGCGCCTCGAAAGCACGACCTGTCCTGCCGTGGCACGCTGGGAAAGTGTGCTATTCTGTGGTAGCACCAGGGACACGTGGCCTAGAGTCACCAGGACCGAGCAAGGGAAGACGGGGTGTTTCCTCTTCATGGGAGCCATATGACTGTGCAAAGCGAAGGCTTTGGAGCCAGACAGACTCAGGTTGCATGCTGTGTGACCTCAGGCAGACTGCTTACCCTCTCTGAGCTTGACTCCCTATGGGCAGAGTGAGGATAAATACGCTGCTTGCTGAGAACCATTGTGAGTTCTGCAGGAAGAGTTGCACCATGGTGGCTGCAGTGACGACGCTGTCCTTGTTTTCAGGACGTTAGGTGTCCAAGGGTCTCAGAAGGCTGGGAATTGGGTTCCTGTTGCACCTAAACTCCAGACTGCCCCTGAGACAAGGGCGAGAGGTCTGAGGTCAGGGAGTGGGAAAGGACAGACGTCAGGCGGGACACCCAGGCCAGAAGCCCAAGGCCGACTGGACCACATCCAGGAAGCCAGGGCACAGCTGGTCACCGTGGCAGGGAGACGAGACTGTCCATCGGAAGCAGAGCCTCAGCTGCAGTGATCACGCAGGGGCCCGAGCTCAGGGTCCTACAAACACCTGTCAGCAAGCAGCGGTCACTGTGGACAGGGCAGGGCGTGCTGTCCCCCGGTCTATGGGTGGTGATAGAGACCAGGACTCCATACCTGAGCCATGGACTTGTCCTTCCGGCCTCCCCCGTGACCGGCCGGGAGACGCTCCTTATATCGTTGGACAGGTGACTAAGTGCAGGAGCTGGGAAGATGCCAGCTTGGTCACCAGTGAGCCGCAGAACCTGCGAGAAGAAAGGAGCAGGGGTGCTTCATCTGGAACAGAGAAGAGGGGTGGACGGCAGGCGGGCGGAAGGGCCCGTCACGAGGCGCCAGTGGCTTCGTGTCTGCAGGGGCCACCTGGGCACAGAAGGCCCGCGTGAGGACGGAGGTCAGCCCTGCTGGCCTGGTTCCCCAGAAAAGTCCCTTGTTTCGCTTGGCCGCTTGGCCGTCGTGAATCGTGAATGTTCAGGGATGCACAGCACCCCGACAGCTCTAGTTTTGCCCGGCGCAGGAACGCAGCAGCTGGAACACGTTGTCTGAGCCAAAGGAGGCTGCGTGGGGCAGGTCTGCAAGTTGGCACTGCCTTTCCAGGCATGCGCGGGGCCTCGGCGGGGCTGGTGTGAGGGCTTGGCCGTTAATAATGCTGATGGACCACAGACCCTTGATCATCAGATGTTCGGAGCCGGCGGGGCCCTCCCTGAACTGATTAGTTAGCTCCCTTCTGCTTCCTTGACAGGAGGAGGCTACTTAAAGCGGAGCCCCCAGCTCAGAGCCTCCACAGGCCAGGGATGTTCCAAGGGGGCAGGGGGTGGGCGTAGGGGAAGTGGGACCGTGGGGAAGCCGGGGGTCTACAGGCAGACGGGAGATGAGAGGCAGGGAGCCTGGGAAGCCGGCGTGAGGGCTGGTGCTCGGCGGCCATCCCGCCTCCACGGGCCGCGCTGGGGAGGGGCGCGGCTTAAAGAACTTTCTAACAGAGACACTGCCCTCGGCCCAGGGGAGGGGAGGGCAGAGAGAGAAAGCGAGGAGCACAAACGAGCTCTGCCCGCCGGCGACACCCACTGCCCCTGCAGCCTCCTCGGCACCAGTGGCCACAGCACAGATGGCCCCTCTCCACAGCTGATCCCCTGAAGGGTGAGAGGGAGCCAGTGTCGTGGGGACTAGCGCTCAGAGGCCCGTCCATCGCCGCGGCGTGCCTTCCTCTCAGTGGCATCTGCCTCTCAGGTGCTGGCTGAGGACACGGCCAACAGTGAGGAAACAGACACACAGCTGTGTGTGGGTTTCCAGGACAGACGTGATGTGGACAGCGGGGGGGGGGGGGGGGGGGGGGGGGGGTTCTCCCTGGGCGCTGACAGGGTGACTGACCGTGCGGCCCTCCGGCCTCCACCCACAGGGTACCAGATCGCCTACCGCCTGGCCAGCAGCAACCCCAACACGTTCACCACGGTGGAGGTCGGCGCCACGGTCAGGCAGTTCACAGCCACCGAGCTGGCCCCAGAGTCGGCGTACACCTTCAGGTTGTCTGCCAAGACTCGGCAGGGCTGGGGGGAGCCATTGGAGGCCACCGTCATCACCACTGAGAAGAGAGGTAAGACCTTGAGGCCCAAGTTCACAGTCAGGGACAGTAGGGGGAGGATTGATGGGCTGGAATGGGAGCCTTGAACTCGGCGTGCACAAGGCTCCCTCCCTCAGTCAGGCAGGCCTGTGGGGCCCGCACAGCGAGGGGTGGTGCGTGCTGAGCGTTTGTTACGCGCCCCGAGGCCGTGCCTGGAGCTGGGCACATTTCCATAGCGCGTCTGCATAGCCCAACATGTACCACACGCCTGCGCTCTCACACAGACATGCCTGTCCCAGGTTTAACAATAAGAGACGCAGCTCAGAGGGGCGGTGTGACTGGCCCAGGACGCAGCCACGCGGAGGGCAGCTCCCTGAAGGCAGGTGCTGGTCCCTGGCGTTCCAAACCACACCCGCCGCTGAGCAAATGCTCAGTGAACTTGTTTCCCACTGAGCGACCCTGGAAAGAACGGTCTTCGTGGACAGCTCCGCTCTAAGCACTGGGCGCGTGCTGGGTCTACATTCTCTCGGTGGGGGGACCGTGATGTGAGCCCCACATCTACACAAGAGGAAGCTGAGGCTCCGGCCGCGTCAGTTGCCCGGGACAAACAGCTGTGGGGCTGAGGTGTGACCGCCCTCGCTGGCTCTTGCCAGAGATCGGCTGGGGGCCTCGCCCTGGACCCGGCCTCCACAGCCTCCTTCTCCAGGGCCTGGGCCAGCGTTGGCTCCCACTCCGAGTTCTGAGATCATGGCCAGACCCAGCGACCCTGGGACAATGACGACTGGAAGGAGCTTGCAGACCCCAATGGGAACTGCCGAGACAGATGATCTGGACACCCCCTCTGAGGGTCACCAAGTGCCCAGGCTCGAGCCGCGTGGCCTGAGGTGGAGTCCCCCCACCCTGTGCCCTGGTACCAACCTGGTGGCAACCTGGTGTGAAGCGCTTAGAACAGAGGAAGTGGTGGTGAGCGCCTGGCGCTGTCCAGCTCTGCAGGCAATGCCCTGGCTCTCCCAAAGCGAACACTGACGGTGTCCTCGGATGTCCTCATGTGTTCACACCATTCATTTTTCTTCAGCATCATGTTTGCTCTTCCCGTGAGCCAGGCACGTGTGTGATGTGACCTCACCCACTCCTCTCCACACCCTTCGGAAGTGGGTCCTCCTGTTACCCCCGTGTGGGGGAAGAGGCTCAGGCTCAGAGCCAGGGTGCCCAGCACAGGGCCCCAGAACCATGGGCAGGGCGGCGCTTTCATTGCTGGGGAGGCACAGGGCCCTGATTCCTCCCCCAGGGGGGCCAGAGGGCTGGCTGTGCCTGTTGCCCCCTCCCTCAGAGTTGATCCAGCCCCTCCGGAATATTTAGCACCTTCTAAAGTAGAGGGAAAAGAGAGATTCCTAAAGGTTTGATGTGACTTAAATCAAGTCCGAGGGGAAGAATTAACATGAACGCCCTTTAGGAGGTATCCTTGTCCACTGCTGAGCTGCTGCTGATGGGAGTGGAGCCCTGCCCCCCACCCCACCTTGTACCCCCTGCTGCTCCGCCCACAGAGTTCTGGAGATTTCCACCAGGGCCCGCAGGTCTTGTCCTGTGGCTCAGGCAGAGGGATCCCAAGAAGCTTCACCAGTTACCAACATGCCCGGAAGGGAGGCTCTGCAGCAGGGTCCCTGGGGCCGTTGCTGGGTATGGGGAGCAGCCGTGCAGCCACGTGCGCCCAGGGAAGGAACACGAAGCTAGATGGAAGAGCTCCCCGCAGCCCATCACTGCGGGCCAGCAATCCATTGCTGCATTATTACACGCCACACACTCTAATCAGAATCAATAACCTCCATGATAAACAATTAACCAATTATTTCTCGCCGATGGAGTTTGTCTCTTGAAATCGATGGAGTGAGGACCCAGGCGATGCATAAATGCTCCACGCTCCGAGGCCGGGCTCTGGCCCATGTCCCTGAATCCCCAACCCCATCTCTCCAGGACAGTGCCGGGGACGGCCCAGAGGCACCGTCGCCCCAAGGAAGAACTGGGCTCCCTGCCCGTAAGGATCGGGGCTCAGCTGGGCTTCCAGGGACGGGAGCTCAGTACTAAAGAAGCACTGAGCCAAAATCAGAAAGAGAGTCCAAAGGGACCTGAGGCGCTCTGGGAGCCCAGGTGTCACTGAGACTCCTGGGTGGTGGCCGGGGAGCATGTGTAGGTTGGTTCACCACTGTCTGTCTGTCTATCTCTGCTCTGAGGGCAGATCGTCCTGGGAGCAGGGGTCTCCAGTCAGCCCAAAGTGGCTGTAAGAGAACCAACCCCACGTCCCCCTGAAGCCAGGAGTGTCACCTTCAGACTTTCCCGTCATTGAGAATAGCTTGCGCGGTGTCAGCAGTGCACACTCAGTGTCAGGTGGAGCTGTCCTGGGAAAGCAGCCTCTCACATGTCCCTGGTTTGTCATTTGGTTGCAGAGCGGCCGGCACCCCCCAGAGAGCTCCTGGTACCCCAGGCAAAAGTGACTGCTCGCAGCCTCCGGCTCCAGTGGGTCCCGGGCAGCGACGGGGCCTCCCCCATCCGGTACTTCACCGTGCAGGTGCGAGAGCTGCCCGGGGGACAGTGGCAGACCTTCTCCTCATCCATCAGCCACGAGGCCACAGCCTGTGCGGTCGAAAGGTACCGAGCGCGCCAGGGGGACCTTCCCCAGGAACTTGGACCCTGCCCTTAGGGTCCCCCCCCCCGCACCCACCCTTCTCAGCCAGCTCCTGCCCACAGAGCGGGGAGTCTGTGTGGTCCAAGGAGACACACCACTGAGACCCCATGTCTCTTCTTCTAGTTCACACCCCTTGTTCCAGGGACCCAGGACTCCTGTGTCCTGGGGCCGACTGCTCCAGTGGTCCCCAGGCCTCTTTGCTGAGCCTGTCCTTCCAGATAGGCATGGCACAGCTGGCTGGCACACCCCAGGCAGGCCCTGGCACTGCTGAGGCAAATGCCGGGGACGGTGAGCCCGGAAGTATGGGCTCTGGCATCCCAGCCCCTAAGAGGCAGAGTTGGGGAGGGAAGCAGTGTGACAAAGGGGGGGCCCAGCCTGCGGATATCATCTGGGGAGCGACGTCCCTCCCCTCTGTGCTCTCTCCAGGTCAGCGAGGCAGACACTTTCCACCTCAGTGCTGCCACTCGTTAGTGACCACGGGTAGGGGAATGGCGGGCATCCCCACCATTTGTTCAGTTATTTAGTGAACTGGGAGGGAGGCAGGGAGGCGGCAGCGCAGACTCCGCAGCGAGCACTTGGTCTGCGTTATCTCATTTGGCCCTTTCCACAGTCCCAGCCCCTCTTTATGGTCGAGGAGACGAGGCTGAAGTGAAGTTAACTCGCCGACTCGCACAGATCTGAGACCCTCGATGGGCGGGTCCAAAAAGTGACCTCAGGGCCCCACGTCCCCACTGACCTCCTCCCTGGCCCTGATGTCAGTCACTTTCAGGGCTGCTGGGTGGTGGCTCCCACCGTGTGTTCCAGAACCCTCGCGAGCTCCTCACAGGACTGAGGGGGCCAGACCGTGGTTCCCAGGCTAGCCAGCCTCCCATCTTCTCTCAGACTGAGCACCCCTCATTCAGTGCCCCCCATGCCAGGCACTGTGCTAGCAGATTTCACCTACATTACGAGCTCATTGAATCCCCACGATGGCCCAGGGGCGACCGGGAGGTCACTGCCCCCATTGTACAGATGAGAAACGGGGTCAGCAGTCAGTAACTTGCCTGTGGCCCCAGCACAGCCAGCCAGGAGCATGGGCAGGGCCTCCCACAGTGTCCGACACCCACCCCCACTTTGTGAGGCCTCCAGCTTAGCTCCCACACTGCTGAGCGGTGAAGAGAATCAGGTTAGAGGGGGCTCCTAGGGCAGCCTCGGTCCTCAGACACGGCAGCACAGTTCAGGCTTTGGAGTGGGGCCGGGGTTGGAGTGCGGCTGTCACTGCCTCCTAGATGTGACAGCAGCGGGGTTTACAGAGAAGAGGGACTCCCCTCCCTGGCTTGAGGACAGGATCATGATGCGCACAGAGGGTGGGGTTAGCGGTGGGACCTCAGGGAAGACAGATTTTGAAGCCGGAACTTCTCAGGCTCAGCTCTGCTCTCTGCCACTTGCCATGTGGGTGATCTTGGGCAGCTGGCCTGAGCCTTCTTGGACATCTCCTTGTCGCTTACCTTCCGGGTCGTTGGGACATAATGCAAGTCTCCTCTCAGCACCAAGCCCTGGGGCAGTGGTGGACATCGGTATAATGTTGTCCTTGTCACTGGCCATCCAGAGGGCACGCCTGGGGGTGGAGCATGTGTCCCAACTGTGAGCAGCGCCAGGCAGGTCACACAGATCTTCCGGCATCTGTGTTTCTGCCCCCAGACATAGGGTCCCCTCAGGAGATGACCTTCGGAGCCCATTAGGCCAGGAGGGAGGCCACTCATCAGCTTAGAGCCACAGCTGCCTGGGACCCAAAGGGTAGACCTGGGCCCAGGGACCTCTTCAGTCGCGTGGTCCACATCACTCTTAGCTCTGTCCGAAAATGGAGGGCGAATGGGCCCTAAGCACTAGTATCGTTTCCAGCAGACCTGGAGTCGTTGCCTGGCCTCCTACTGAAGGGGACAACGTTTGTTCAGATGTGTCTGCTGGTGGGTTGAAGTTAGAAAACCCGTCACGGTCACAGCCCTGTAATCACACTCCTCGCAGGAGGCGATGAGACTGGGACAGCGTCCGTGGTGACGCCCACCTGAGACGTTTTCCGTAGTGTACTCATCAGGTAGCTGCTGAACGGCTAATGCATCCTGTGGAGTCTTCATCACTGTCATTGTTGTCACTGCCGTCATCACCACCACTATCGTCTCAATGTCGTACCTCATTCTGGCATTTTCAAAACAATTCCCATGTGATGTCCAAAACAGCCCCATGGAGATGCAGACCAGGCTCTACTCCCATACCACAGGAGAGGAAACTGAGGCAGAGACGGCGTGAGAAGTGAATGTGCTGTGCCTTGGCCGCTCCAAATGGAACAGAGAACCCCTCAGATTCTTTGTAGCTCTAACGTTCCCCGGGCCTGCAGCTTAGCGCTCCATGGACACAAACCATCGCACAGCTCATTTAGGCAGGTCTATGAGGTAGTGGAAACGGTGTTATTGTCTGAACACCAAGCTCTCGGCAATCCGTCCCCCACTTAGTGGCCATGTGGCTTTGGAAAAGTCCATCCTATGAGCTCACCAAGCCTCAGTTTTCTCATCATGAAGACGGGGCTGGAGGCACAGTCCTGTTGTCCCTTTCAGCTCCGTGAGTCCAAGATTCACCTCTGTTACTGGGCAGCGAACTAGCAGCCAGCTAACGGCAATCCAAACAAGACCATCTCCAGGTTCCTGCCAGCACGCCACTTACCCTTTGAACAACAGCCACAGACCCAAGAGGCACAGCCCTCATCCCTGCAGAAGAAAGCACTCCTAGTCGCAGACGCCGACCCCCCACCCCGAGCCCCAGGATTTTCCTGGAGTGGCCCCAAGGGTCGGGCAAGTGTGGCCGGGTGTGCCCAGCTTACGTAATAATCCACACTCCATTGCATGGGGTGCTTAGCTCAGTTACTATGTGCTCGTAGATATCAATAACTTGACCCTCTGAGTAACCATCTGAAGGAAAGAAGAAAATTAAAATCCAACTGTCTTTTATGTAGTGGAGCCTCCTGAACTCAAACAGACCTACTGTGTGCTTAGGGCTTGATGTTGGGAAAAAGAGGCCCATGTTTCAGGGCGGGCAGTTTAATTGGGTGTGGGAAGGACCGTTGTCAGGTTCCTGATGAGACAGAGCCAGGACAAATGCCCCCTCCCCCCATCAATGGAAAACGCGTTGCGGGCAGAACCCCAGGGAAGCAATGTTTTGTACACGGCCGTAGTGCCACCTCCCTTCCTGTGGAATAACCCTGATGGCTACATTTTCCCTTTTTTTTTTTTTTTCCTTTTTACTTTTGCCAGTTGCATGAAATCTGCTAGTGGCCAAAAACATAAAATTTAAACATCTGAACCTAGCAACTGCCCGCGCCTGGTGACTCTGGGTCTGGAGCACTGGACCGAGGAGTTGGGTTTGAGGGACATGTGCTGGCATCGTCGGTCTCGGGTTGATGCTTGAAGTTGCACCCTGGGCAACTTCGCACAGAAGTGCCCATGGCTGAAAAGGGAAGGGCTGTAGGCGGAGCCACGCGGACCTCCTGGGTGTCACTGTGGATTGGAACAGTGATGGCCTGAGCACAGGTGATGCTGTGTGCTCAGTCACAACAGATTCTGCTGTTCCTCTGAACTTCCCACTGTGACAGATGCTGTGTACCCAGACCAAAGCCACAAGGGCCAAGAGGCACCACCGCATAAAAGGCTACGGGCCCATCATGCCAGCCCGCCAGCCCCGCCTCCACTGGATGCAGTCCTTTCTTCTTCTGTCGCAGCTGTTTAAAATAATGCCAATTTTAAAATCAGGCAAATTTGGCCAAGAATATGATGCATGGGTTCGATACTCTTTGTGGTGCAGATAATGAGTTCTTAATACATATTTTTAGAACCTTAACAATAAGTACATGAAGGCAGCAGTAGATAGCTTCCAAAACGTTCAGGGCTCGTATATTTTATTATAACCAAGACAAGTGAGTGGATACTGGAGTTCTTTCCATTTCTAAGACCCCGTCCAGCTCTATGGAGGAGCCTGTCAGAGTAAATGTGTGGCTGTGAGAAGAGGGCTGCCTTCCGGGGCAGGGCAGGCACAAGCTTGCTTTCTAAATGTACCTGGTTCCTGCCAGAATTCCACAGCAAGCTTGGATAGTGAGGGCCCCGTGTTATCCAAATATATTCCCTTCCTGAACTTGGGTTGGTTAGAGTTTAGATAACCGTGTTATCTCAACAAATGTCCTGAGTCTAGCCAGCCTCTGAGCTGGGATGGCAGAAAGTCGGCAGGCAGGGAAACTGGCTGTGACAAGGGCTGGGGGACACCGCACAGCATGAGTAGACTGCCTGTGACAGCAAGGTCACCGTGGCTGTCGGGATAGCCTTTGGGAGACAAGAAAGAGAACATAACATTCATTAATTGCCTACTGTGTGCCCAGGTGTGTCAGATCCCTGAGGGTGGGTTATATAATTTAACTTTCTCAACAGCCCTGGAAGTACAGGAATCGTCCCCATTTTTTCCAGGTGAGCAGAGAAAGACTCAGGGAAGGGAAGGGACTTGCCCAGGTCAGGAGTGGCGGGGCCACAATTTGAATTCAGGCTCATCTGACTCCAAACTGGAGACTTGAGCTGGCCTGGAGAGCGAGCAGGGAGCAGAATTTGGGGATATTAGTGGGGTCCAAGAGACTGTTCCAGGGTGATCTGTTCCTTTGTTCGTTTGTCAAGTAGTCACTGAAGTCCTGCTCCCGCTGCCACAGGGGGAGTGATGGGGCAGGTGTGCAGGGGACATGGGGTGTCTTTCGGGGCTGGAAGTGGACCAGTGTCCAGAGGAGCAGCCACACGGGTGAGGAGCATGCGGGGAGACGGCTGAGCTGGAGACCGGGAGAGCCAACACGGTAACTGGCACCACCTCTCCCCGCCTCGGGGTAGCTCCTCACCTGTTCCCTCCCGATGAGAGGGTCAGCTCCTGCAGCGCAGACACCCACGTTTCCCTGTGACTCCCACCGACAGCTCACCAGCCCCGGGAGTGCTGTGAGCCTGGGAAAGCCAGGGTGCTGCTAGGAGCTGTGCCCCCCGGCTCCCCTCTGTGCCTAGACCCACTTACCTCAGCCCTGGGCCAACCCATCCAGCCACCTGACAGGCATCCTTTGTCCCCTGTGGTGAGTGGGAACAGGAGAGCTTGACATTGGGCCTCAAACCCGAGATTGTCACGGAGCAGCAAAGTGCTAAATAGCACATGATAAAGCATATGTACCAAACACCTTCTAAATAATAACGTAAATAAACAAGTGCTACAGACGCCAATGAGGGTCATCTCAGGGGCACCTGCCACGTGCCAGATGCTCTGCTGATTTTCACGTCTCCTACACAACTCCCAGGGGACTTTGGAGCGAGGTCACGCCATCCCCATTTACACCCCCCTTCGGCAGGTCCTCGTGGGCACCTCCTGGGCGTCGGTCCCTGTTCTCAGTGCTGGGGGTGTGGCTGTGACAGAGGCTTCTTGGTCACTGGGCTCCTGGAGTCCCAAGTCTTGTAAAGAAGATAGACGGTCGACAAGGAAACATAGTTAATGATGGTTGTGCTGACGGAGAAGAGGAAGTGAGCGGGGAGTAGGGACAGCTGGCAGGGACAGGCACCTAGCTCAGCCACTTAGGGACAATAGTGGCAGAGCCTGTGACTGTCCCAGGAGCGCTCACCTGTGCCAGGTCCTCTTCTGAGCGCTTCAGCATTTCATACGAGCGACAACCTCACCATGCAGGTGCTGTCATCAGCCCCGACAAGGACACTGAGGGGACGTGCCCTGCCCAGGCTCAGCGTCCTGAAAACCTCCTGCTCTGCCATCCAGCGCAAGGCGAAGAGGAGCTGGCCACACAGATGTGGGGCAAGGCGGCAGCTCAAGCAGAAAGGGCCCGCGGTCATCACCAAAGTTAGAGAAAGCAACTTCTGGGGAGTTAGGAACGGATGGGAAGCTGTTTGCTTTAACTTAATAAAGGACACTCGCAGGAGCCTGTAGCAGAGATCATTCCTCGGAGCTGAACCCCAGAAGCATCTCCAGGAAAGCCGGGCCAGGGTCAGGGCGCCCCATCACTGCTTCTTCCAGCTGTGGCTTCAGGGCGCAGGGAGGGGAGGACGCTCGCTGCTGTCACAGACTAGCAGGTGGCAGAGCAGGTCTGGGGGGCGTGGGGGAAGGAGCGCCCCTCGGGTGTGAGCTGACTCACTCAGTGTGGTAGTAAGTGGGAGGCAGTGGAAACAGGGACACAGGGAACTGTTCCTGACCATCGCGTCCAAAGTGGTTTTCACTTTTCAAAAAGCAAAGTCCTTTCTCTGCGTCCTTTCTCAGAATTACCGGGAAGCAACTTACAGACCAGGTGGCAGTGGAGCTGCTATTAGTTGTTGGGGTGGGAGGAGGGGCCTGTTCTCCCAGACGGTTCCTCAGCCTCAGGGGTTCCACTCAGTTTGAAAACCACCAGTTCACAGGTGGCGTGAGGAGAGAGGGTTGGCTTTGAGGTGATGAGGGCATTGCTTAGACTGGTATTGAGGAAACGTAGAGACAGTTGGGACTTGATGGGCGGGGGAGGTGGAGTCTGGAATCACTCCAGCTCTTCTGACCTGGGACATGGAGAGGATGGCAGAGCCACTGGCTGAGACAGCGGCCACTGGGAGGGGACAGGGAGGATGCAGGTTCCTTACCTGCTCGTTTGGCAATAAGGTGAGGGACGGCCACAAGAAGCTGGCCCTCCAGGCACTGAACGGGGGTGTGCGTTGCAAGGGCAGTGCAGGCAGCTGGGTGAAGGCTTGAGCAGCGTCTGCACAGAAGAGTTTGTCTGAAGTCTTAGCCTCAGGTGTGAGACAGCACGTGAGACCCAATAAATACAGACAGTGACCCTATAGTTGGGAGGAAGGAAGGCTGGAGTGGTGGCACCACGCAGTGCCTCGGGGGAGCGTCAAGTCCTGGCCAAGCCACTTACCAGTCCAGTGGCAGTAGGCAGGGGACTTAACTGGGCCTCTGTTTCCTCGTCCATGAGATGGGAATCGTAATGACGTTGCCCCACAGGGCTGCTGTGTGGGTTAATGCGATAATGCTTGTCAAGTGCTTGGCACCATGTCTGGGCAGTAGATGGTAGGGATGAGGGGTGGGTGGGTGCTGCCTGTCACTGGGGCGGGGCACCAGGCTGGGCCTGACCAGCCCTGACCTCCACAAAGGAGCACTTAGTGCTGAGAGAGGTAGTGGGTGAGGCCGGCACTCATGTACACTCCGGCAGTGCCAGGGATGACGTCGTCTGCTCCTGAAAACCCTCAGCTCCTCGGAGAGCAGGCTTTGCTGCACAGGGGGGTCTCCAGTTCCAGGAGCCCTAAGCAAAACCTCATCCCCTGGCCGGGAAGCCCTGCTCTCCCCTCCGCTCTCAGAAGTCCCTCTGTCCCCGGGCAGGCCAGTAAGTCAGTGCTGGGTGTTTGGGGTCTTCTCCTGGACAGTTCTGGGGGCTGCTAGAGCCTGGACTCACCGCTGCCAGGGCTGATTCAACCCCAACCCCAAGCGTCCTCCTCACTGAGGAAGGTCAGGGCTCACGAACAGGGAAGAAGCCCCGAGGGGCTCCCAGGGGCGGGCGGGGGGCGGGGACAGTCTCCTGGTGGTCACTGGCCCCATCTGTGTTTCATTCAGGCTGAGGCCCTTCACCTCCTACAAGCTGCGCCTGAAAGCCACCAATGACATTGGGGACAGCGACTTCAGCACGGAGACGGAGGCAGTAACCACCCTGCAGGATGGTGAGTGAGTGGGGACCCAGGCCAGCAGACAGACATGGCCACTTCCCAGCTGCTGCCTTTGAACCCCGAATCATTGGCTCCTAGAGAGAGGCCCCACATTTATCCTGAGCCAGGAAGGGGCCACCCAGGGACGCGAGGGGAGCAGTGGATCCAGTTAGTGACAGCAGGCACAGAGAGCTCTGTGCAGCCTGTGGCCCTGGAGCAAGGCTTGAAGGTCTCCCAAATGGAAGGAGGTTTCTGTGATGGGCTGCCAAGCCCCTAGGACCCATTAGCACCCCAGAAATTGACTAATTTATAGGGACATTAAAAATAAATGTCACAGGGTAGCTGGGCTTTAAGAGGTTTCCCCATTTTTCTCATTCTCCGTTCCCAGATTGGCCATTTGACAGAAGCACAGCTAAGCGATGGAAGTGAGAATACCTAAAAGCTTGGGTGGCTTTCACCCACTCTGTCCCACTCACAGGAGCTGGGCCTAAAGGTCCGTTGTGCTTCTGCGTGATGACGCTGCCGGGCCCGGAATGAGCCGGGAGACGGCACACGCCCTGCGCTGCCAGGCAGACTTTAGGGCGAGAAGCAATGCTGCAGATCTCAGGCCCAACTGCAGACCCGAGCGCTGAAGTCAACAGCAGTGCTTTATAATCATTCCCCAGCCCACCCCAAGCTCCAGACCCAACTCCAGACACACCCAGGACCTCACACCTTCAGTTCCCCACTTTTTATGACCTGGGAGTTTAGCTTCTCCTGCAAGAGGCCTCGAGTGACCTTGAGGACCAGCACAGGCTCCAGGGGCCCTTGGAGTGTCTCAGCAGCACACAGAGGTGATCTCGCTGCCCAGCAGAACCCCCAGGGCTGTGCGTTCCTGATCCCAGGATGCCCTGGCTGTGCTCTCAGGGAGCCCGCAGCCTGGATGGGCCGGGAGGAAAAGTGGGACTGCCCCTTGAGAAATGAGGGTTGTCTTTTGCGACTCCTATTTTGATCTTGCATCAAGCATAACTGCAGGGATGTTTGTGATGAAGCACCAGGTCTTAGAAGAAGGAAACATGCGGCCTGGTGCCTTGCTGGCCCGTCTCTGAGGAAATTGTGAGAGAGGACCACCAGCCCTCACACAGCCCATCAGAATGGGCCTTTCTGAAAAACCAGGACAGGGCCCCTCCAGGCTCCCCAAAGGCCTTTCTTAATCCTTTGATATTGAAATCACTCCTTTTGATGCACCTATCTTGTTATCTCCCTTTTCTGAGATTCGCAATTGCTCTTTGCAGTTGATTTGCATTGTATTTGCATTGCATTGTCTCTCAGCCCAGGATCAGCTGAGACTGACAGGCAGGGACTGACGGGTGTTGAGAGGAGGGGGACCTCTCAGTGTGTGGTGGAGGAAAAATAATTTTCCTTCCATCCTTCTAGGTTCTTCTGGCTGGTCTAATAATCAAATCGACATGAGACAGATTAACAGGAGAAAATGACCAACTTTATTCCATATGTACATACGGGGGCCCTGAGCACAAGTCAGACAGTTGAGGCTTATATGCTGCTCTGGATTAAGGAAAGGGGGGCAGGGGCCTGGGGTTCCAAGGGAACGTAGGCGACCCGCAGGGAGATGAGAAGGAGCAAACGTGGTGAACAGGGTCCTGCCAGGCCCCCCAGACACAGTGGGACCCAGAGGGGAGCCTATGTACAGGCTGTGCAGGTTCCCCTGTGTCTGCCGCACTCAGCGCACACCAAGCTAACGGGATTGCTCTTCCTCTGAGCAGGGCTTTCTATCTGAATTCCTTTAGGTAGGTTGCTGGGGGCTGTAAAAGGCTCTTTTTATGTTTGTTTTTTGTTGTTGCTGTTTGTTTGGTTTTTTTAGCTGAGCCATCCTGCCACCTGTTGGCAGCTTAGCGGCTGCTCAGCTCGGGCCAGGACTCGAATCGCTGTTGCTCAGAGCTCAAACACTTGAGCGAGCTCTTAACCAACTGAGCCACTCGGCCGGCCCTAAAAGGCTCTTTTTGAGTTTACATTTCTTGAAAAATCACCAACTTAAAATAATCACTATCCCCAAAAAGCATATTTTGGGATGGCAAACTCTGCCTCCTCTCATTTGCTAAAAAAAACATTTTCTTATTACGATGCTTACGATACCAAGACGCCCCTGTAATCACAATCAAGGTGATCAGGAAAGCTGGATAAGGGTCCACCGCTGACTTGAGACCAGCAGGAGGCCCGGGCCTGGACTAGAGAGCTGTCCCTCAAGAGGGGGGTGACACAGGCATGTCCCAGGTGGTGGGAGGGGACCTGGCATGTCCAGAGGAGACTTACGGAGCAGGTGACCCAGGGCCCCAGTCCTGGGTGGTGAGTGGAGTGGGCGTGCCAGGCACACAGGTGGGGCAGGACAGGGCGAGCAGCCGGAACCGTTCCATCAGCGATGCTTTTTGAACAGTTAGTATGTGTTGGGTCTCAGGATCTTACAGTGGGGGGGCCATAGAAAGGTTGATTCAGAATGCTAGGACGTGGGGCTCATAGGGAAGGGGTGGCAGGGAGGCCTGCTGCTGGACCTGACGCACATGGGGAAGATTTTTGTTCCCAGAGTGCAGGGCACGGCCACAGGCAGACGTCAAACCGACCTTGTCCCTTCCGAGAGCAGAGCAGAGAGAACCACCACCAGTACCCGGAACATGGCAGACCTTCAGCGGCAGAAGTCAGCCTCCTTCCATGACAATCACAGCCATGTTTAAAAACCAAGAGCATTGTGACCTGGCTTGATCATTTGTCCAGTTCAGGAGTCACTCTGACCTAAGAATCTCAAAAACAAACAACAAATGAGGCCTTCATCAAGGGATGGGGCATGGGCCTCTGAAAAAAAATCTAGGGACCTGACCTTCAGAAGCCTCTCCGGGCAGGGGCTCCTGGCACCTCCACTGGTGTACGTGGCCCTCAGTGGAGAGATGGGCACTCCTTCTTGTGCCTCAGTGTGGGTCCGCTCCTGGGGGATGTGGCCACACTGCTAGGCTCAGGTCTCTTCCCTGCTGGCTCAGGCTGTGTAGGTGGGAGAAGGACATCCACAGTCAGGAGAGGGGGGGAGGCTGGTCAGCTCCCCACGCCCTGGGGGGCTGGCCCCAGAATGGCCGCAATTACCAACAGAGCCCTCTCATCCTCATTTCTTCTTTCTTGTTTTCAGTTCCAGGAGAGCCTCCAAGTTTTGTCTCGGTGACACCGCACACCACCTCCTCTGTTCTGATCCAGTGGCAGGTAAGGTCTCACGCGGTTTCATCCGTCAGATGCCGTGTGCTCACCATCTGCACTCTCAGCATCGTGGCGGCCAGAACCTGACTGCAGGCCAGGCCGTGTCGGGTGTTGGAGAGCAGGACAGCGGTTGGTTTGCAAACTGGGAGGGAAAATGGTGTCCCGGTATAATTTCCAAAACAGTAAAAACATGACCGTTGAGCGCACACAGAGTGAACTTGAACTCAGCTCAGTACGGAGGCGAGCAGGGTGGCAAGGCGGGTGCAGAGTGTCAGGGGGACTGAACGCCCCAGGCCCTGGGTGAAGGTGGCAGGGCCCGGAGCACACCCAGTCACACCGAGGCACATTCTCCTGGTGGGCTCAAACAACACTCTGCTCTGACACTGAGAGGACACGCTGCCCTCTCAGCCTTATTTCCAATTTCAGTTCTTTTTGCTAAAAATGAGATGTATTGAGGACAAAAATAACAAAGGGCAGAACTGCCAAGGAAGACTGCCCAGCCCCAGAACCACCCAGCTGGGGGTGCCGGTGGGGTCTGGGGGCCAGGGCTCAGCCAGGGGTCTCAGTTCAGGAGCAGGGCTGCCGCTGGCCTGGACGGGTGCAACAGACCGATGGGCACGGGCCAAGGTCAGTGACGAGAGCATGGAGAAGCTTCCAGCCAAGGGAAGCTCCTAAGGCCAGAATGGCGACTGCCATCCTGGGGATGGGGAGTGCCTGCAGCCAGGGGCCGTGGGCACGGGAGGCAGAGGGCAGGCGCTGTGGCCTGTGTTCAGAGCCTCGGTGAGATGATGGCTGCCTAGGAGTGGCCACTGTGAGCTGGGGGTGGAGAGGGTGGTCTGTGTGGCTTGAGATTCTTCCTGGAGGTTGATGAGACCTCTCGGAGAATGCCAGCACCGCATTCAGACTCAGCAGGAGGGGAGACACGAAGGGACCCCGGTGACGCTGGAAGCCGAGAGCAGGGCCGTGGTGTGGACTTGGCCAAGGAGAGCGTGGAAGGCTGTGTCTTGCCCAGGTGCACTAGGCTGGCACGAGAGGGGGGGGGCTGTGGGACAGGGGTGCCAGGAAACCCAGAGGAGGCCCTCAGGGAACTTGTCCTGAATGGGACGCTGCTGGGTGTGGCAGTGAGCAGCTCCACAGGCAGGAGGTCGGCACGCTGGAGACCCCTCTGGGCTGGAGCTGAAGAGGGAGATGGGGCGAGCACTGCCGAGCTGGGGGCGCTCCCCAGCTGCTGAAGCCTTCCTGGGGAACAGCCTTCTCGGGATCATGTAGACACCTGCCTGGGAGCAGCTTGAAGCCGACAGGAGCCGGGGGTCCTGGGAGGGAAGTCGGAGGTGGGAGACCAGAGTGGGTGCATTGGAAGAGCCGATGTGAGAATGCTTCCTACATTGTAAGGTTGGTGACGAACTACCACAAGGTTCTGCTTCCTCCAGTTGTGTCACAACTCGGTGGCCTCAGTATTAGGTTGAATCATATGAAATTTCACCATGTGAGGCACAGAAATCACCATGTGAGGTGATTTCATATAGTTCAACCTAACGTAACTGACACTGCTGCTTACACAGGACGGAGAGCAGGGTTTCAATCACCTGGGTTTCTGCCGAGAGTATGTGATCTCCTTCAAGGATTCATGGAGTAATTGTGGCCATTACGCCATGTCTTCTCCATTGCTAAGTGACAGCTTCTCAGAGGTGATAGTAACCTTTAAATGTGATGACAAGACATTTCCAAGTGTCTTCCAGTGAAACTGGGAATTCTCCGCTGTGACATTCTGTAATTTCTAGCTTCACCATAGTGTTGGGGACTTGGATGGGGACCAGAAAAGCATCAGTCGGGCTCCCACCCCTGCCTCTGGGAAGCCAGGTCCCCTGAGCTGTCCCTCCCTCCTAGAGCCCCAGAAAAGTGACAAAGGGCCTGACTTAGGTCTGCAGGCCCCGGTTTGCCCTTAGACAACTGTGACCTTGAGAATCTGGCCCCAGTTCCTCCTCTACAAAACTAGGAGGTAAGAGGTGACCTCTGAGGTGTCTGCAAGGTCTCTGATCCAAGGCCTTGAGGCCTCCACCCCTATTTCCATCAGGGTCTGTGGTGAAAGGGGGAAACATTCAAAATAGAAATTCAGGGTCCCAAGTGCTTCTGTTTCCCACCTTCCACTACTATAATCAACCAAAAGAAGGTTGGCCCTTTGTACTGTGCTAAATTCTACCAGAATGTTAGTGTTTTCTTTTTAGACGTGGCACATGGCTTGTCAGTAACTAGGTAAGCTCCTTTACTATAAAGGCTGCGCCCAGGGCTGTGACATGTCATCGCCTCCACACAAGAGGCTGTGAACATGGCTCCGGCCATCAGCCCCACCATCCTGCCTCCTGAGCACTCAGGGCTCCAAGCCCCTCAGTTGTAGTTGGATAGCTCCGTGGGTGGTGGGTGTCTGCACCAACAGAACATGGCATAAGTGACCATCAGCTATCCCCTTCCAAGCCCAATAGAACCAACTCATCACAGGAAACTCAGAGCAAGAGGTGGTCAATACAATGTCTCATAGAAATAAATGCCTGTCAACTGCCAGGCAATTGATGTATGAGTATAATTAAAACTATGAGTAATTCACTAAACCAGAGCAAACAGGACAAAGAAACTATGTTTAAATGCAGATTTGCGTTCCAAGTGAAATGTTTCACCTATAAACCTTTTTTTTCAATAATTTGTTTAAAAATGCAAATACCGCCTGTAATTTCAAGGCTGCCAACCCATTTAAATGGCTCCTCTATTGCGTCCATTCAGGTTTGATTCTTGTAGGAGGAGCATCTCCTTTCATGGGGTCCAGAGCTATTTGAAATCTAGAGATTTGCACGTGTCTCCTAGACAGTGGGGATGCTGTGTGCACGCTGAGTGCAGCTCATAACAGGCATTAATGTCTGATCACAGCATTTGATCTGGCTGTTCTGAAACTTCCAATGGGTCATGCAGCCTGTCACTCAAATACAGTTCCTCTTATGTGGCTGCAGATTTCTCCAAGTGGATTTTGAGGTTTTTCCCAGCAAAGAAGGCATCCTAGGCAATAGGTCACATCATGCCCGATGGACTCAGCAGAGGATGGACGTCATGTTGCAATAGGCGCCTTCCTAAGAGATGTGCCACAGCTGCCTGGACTGGGCAATGAGGCAGCAGGGCGTCTTCAGGACATGGTGGGGTTTGTCCCTTTTCTTGCCATTTGCACCGTCATCTGCAGAGGACCAGCCCCAGTGTAGGGTGCTGGGCACACAGAAGTGGACGAGACAGATGCCACCTAGTGTGCTGAGCTCTATGAGGCAGGAGCGAGCGGAAGAGAGCAAAGGGGGAGCAACTGGCCCTGGGCAAGGGAGGTGGGGGTGCACGTGTTTGCAGGATGAACAGACCTTCCCTGGGCAACAGGCAGAGAGGGGAGCCGGGCGTCATGCACAGCCAGCTAAGGCTCGGCAGTGTGACGCCCTGGGATTCGCTGCTGCGCTTTGAGGGAGGTGCGTGGAGCCAGCTTCCCTGGGGCCTCCTGTGCTCCCTGACCCCATGGGGAGCTAGCCCCGAAGGCATCAGGGCATCCTGTTCTATGCTCCCGGAAATGGAAGTCATGGGAATAGGTTTGCAGTTGAGTTCCAGCTCTGCCTCTACTCGCCACAAGCCCCTGGATGCAGTGTTGAACCTCCCTAAGCCCCAGCCCCCCACCTGTAGAGGGGAGAGGAGACCACTGCACAGATCCCAGCCTGCCCCTGTGCGGACGGCGGGAAGAAATGAGGCTCTTCCTGGGAGCCCCGCCTCCTCCAGCCCTGTGCCCATTCTGCCACCCAACCCTGTTGCCTCCAGGACGCCGGCCGGCATCCTCCCGGGGTTGTTCCCCGCTCACTGCCCTCTCCCTGCTGCTGTGCTGGGTGATAGCCCACAGGCACTTCTGCCCGGTCGTTGCATTTTCACAGAGGCTTTGCAGACCCCAGAGAGTCTGCTAGAAGGATTCCTGAAGTGCAGTAGGCAGAGGGCAGACGCTTTTAGGAAGGGCTCCCAGTTCCCATCAAGCATCTGCCCATGCAGATGGCTAGTCCAGGATGGAATTAGCCGTAGATGGGGTCACCTTGGACCTCAGCAACTCCCGCTCCCTCCCAGACGCATTGATTGAGCACCTGCTGTGTCCACAGCCTGTCACAGGTGCTGTGAAGTGACAGAAACGAGTGACACTCTCCAGGGAGTATAGAGTCAGAAACTTCAGGTGTGGCTGGGGCTGAGGGCTGCGTGTGCAGAGGGAGCCTTCTGTTTTAGAGTCATGAACACTCCAGAGACCTGCCAGCCAGCCTTCCGCCTGATATGGATACCGGTTGAGCCTGGGAGGTTGCGCAGCCAACCAGAGCCTGTGCTCAGCCCATCGCTTCTAGAACTCTCCATGTGTCACATGGAGCTGCCCGTATGCTCCCAGGATATCCACAGTCATAGAGGCCTCTTTCATAAATGACATACAGGTTTATTCCAAACTCTAGGAACAGAAAATGTGGTTAAACCTTCTTCACAATCCCATGCGGGCCCCGGGAATCCCCGTGGGGTCAGCCTGACCTTTGTGAGCCCTGGACCAGCCGCAGGCTGTAGAAAGGCTGCCCCCTGGGCCGTGCGGCCCGCTGTGTCCTCCCCAGGCCTGGGTGGCCCCTGCTGGGGTGGTACAAGGGGGTTTCTGGTGCAGCTATCAGTGAGCCTGGCCCCCAGCCCTCCACCTTCCAGGCCCAGGAAGCACGGACGCGGGGAACGTGCCGGAAGGCAGAGCCAGGGCAGGTGCAGGGCTCAGCAGGTCTGCACCCATGGGGGCGCCCATCTGAGCTCCCAAGTGACCCTGGGCCCTGCCTCCTTTGCGGCAGGGGCACCTGGGGGCCTGGGTCTCTCCTCCTTCCCTCCCTCAGGGCCCACATCTGTGCAGCAACCTGCAGTCCTGAGGGAGGGACAGGGGCCCCGGGCTCTCGGGCTGACTCAGGTGGCCAAAGGGCCCTGGGGAACATTTCACTCTGCCCTCAGTGCAGGAGGGGCACTCGCCGTGCCTTTTCTGTGAAACTGGATGACAATGCAGAGAAATGTCTCTTTTTTATTCTTCTTCACCAGCTTTTCCATCTTGCATTTTTTTAAGAAGGACATTCAGTAATCTTTCTGTCACAATGTTGTGGCAGGTGTTTGGAGAATGCCCTACAGAATAAGGATTTAAATTGAGTCTCAGCTGTGGCCCAGGAGCAAACCAGGACTAGGGAGGAAGTGGAACTGACCAGCAGGACCGTCTTCCCTTAGGGACAGACGTACACGCTGTGTGTGTGCACTGTTACACACACTATGTACACAAACACGTGCACATGCACACACGGTTTCCGTCTCAGTCTCGTGTCCACCGTGAGGCCCTGGCACCGACACTGGCACCAGCTACCAGGAGCATTGGCTGCCATCTGCCTTTGCCACACGATGCCATTCTTACAGGGAGGGAACCTGAAAGCTGCTCTGAGAACAGCTCTGTGAACTCTAAAGGGAGGAACCTGCAAACAGACGTGTCGGCCATGCCCCATCCTTAGGAAGGTCTGCAGTCCTAGCACAGGGGCTGGACGGGGAGCAGAGGGGCAGCCCGGCACTCTGGCTGATGATCCCTCATGGGGACCCTCCAGGCACCTCGAACACTAAGGCTTTGTCCATCAAAACTGACAGAAAAAGGACAAAATTGTGTAAACTAAAATCCACAACAAAAATACGCGGCCTCTCTCCTGCACCCCAGTCAAACCTCGGGTGTTGCCCCAGCCCTCTCCCTTTTCTGACGCCCTCGGCTTCCTGAGCTCCTGGCTCCTGGTCCCATGTGGGTTCCATTCTGTTTCTCTGGTAAGTGTGAGAGGCCCCGGGAATCTGTTGAGTGACAGGGCAGAGGGCTCTGTGCTGGAGAAAGTGGTCCCAGCCATGGTTCAGGGATGGGCCCTGGACAGGTGGGTGCAGCCCCACTGTGTGTCCCGGGCCCTGGACAGGTGGGTGCAGCCCCACTGTGTGTCCCAGGCCCTGGACAGGTGGGTGCAGCCCCGCTCTGTGTCCTGGGCCGTGCACTCTGCTGATGGCCTGTCCCACCCACGCGGCCCCCCGGGAAGGCCTGGTCTGTGATGGAAGGCAGAGGGAGCTGCAGACAAAGCACCCTGCCCAGGTCGGTGTGAATTTCAGATCAAGTGACTGCGAGATTCCCATGTGACAGGGCGCCCTATACTTCTGTTGGCTAAAGCTGGCAACCCCGTGAGGGAGAAAACATAACCAAGAGACTGACCTGGCACCCAAGTCCCTGGCCTCGACGCTTTCGGCCTGCGTGCCCTCGGTGCCCGGAGGGAGCCCCGGGGCCCTGCGAAGGTGGCCGGAGCCAGAACAGGAGGGGCTGGGGGCAGACTGAGATCTGCTCTGCTGTTGGTGAGGGCTAACAGCCCCGAGACAGCCCCTCCCAGATCACGGGCCTCGCCCCTGAGACACAGCTGTCCCACCATCCAGCACGGGGACTCGGAGCCAGTGTCTTAATGCCCGGCAGGGCCAGTTCCCCGGCATGGCCCGTTCCCTGGCATGGCCCACGTGGATAGCAGCGAACAGGCAGGTGACCCATGGACCTTTGAGCACGCTGATGAGGGGCTGGATGTCGACACTCACCGAGGGGGACAGTCACACACTGGGGTCTAATGTGTCCCCTGGGGCGGATGTGCTGGGCCCTGTAATGAGAGGGACACACATGGAAATTCCACTTGAGTTTCCCCATTACACTGGCATCTGAGGGGGGAAATGCCACACGGTCGCTCTTTGCATGATTTGGGGGCATCAGAAAGGACCCAGGAAGCATCTTGGGAGGACACCAGCCACCGTGCATTCAACACCCCGGCTGAGTTCACGGGTAGCAGTGCTCGTTTCTGAGAAAGCCCTGAATAGATCACGCACGCGTGCCCCTCTGTGCACACATGAGCGTGCCGCGTCACCCCCCGCGTCAGTGCGAGTGTGCCTTGCTGTCTGGGCTGCCTTGGGGACAGTGTGAAGAGCAAAGGACACGGCATTGCCCAGTCAGGCACTGTGAGTGAGTAGCAAAACTTCTCAGAGAACGATTCATCTGGACAGATGGCCAAGTGTTTTGGTCCATGGGCTTAGGTCGTAAGAATTGAATAGTGTGTTTGGGCTGCAAGGGCATGTGTGTCCTGGGGCTGCCACGCTGGGTGAAGGGGGCTTAGAATGACAGGAAGGTGTTCCCTCACAGTTCCGAGGCCCGACGTCCACCATCCAGGTGTGGGCTGAGCCTGAAATCTCCAGGAAAGGAACCCCCTCGCCTCGCCCAGCTGCTGGTGCCTCCGACTCCTAGGTGCATCTCTCCCACCTCTGCCCTCACATGACAGTCTCCCTGTGTCCGTGTCCCATGTCCCTTGTCTTACAAAAAAACTTGGATCTTTTCATTGTCTCAGCAATCCATGGGGATTTCAGTCTTAGGTGTGAGTCGGGGGACAGTGAGGGAGACCTTGGCATACAGAGAGGTCTGAGGCTGCCACAAGCCTGGGGGGACTGAAGGGACAGTGTGGGGCCAGGCCACGTCCATGGCTCCCCTACAGGTCTGGGTTGACTGGGAGCAGGCAGCTTCCTCACCCTGTGACCTGGGCCACTGCCCCCTGCCCCAGCCCTGGGCTCAGGCGAGTACTCAACTGGACGTGGGATGAGACGCCCATGACCTCACTTAGGATACAGAGAACCTGGGTCTGGCTCTGCACCTAGGAGTCCAGGTGGTCCTCTTCATGGCCTGACACCTGCCTTTTACCTTGTAAATAACTGAGAACCATCTGTGTAAATGACTGCCTTCCCCTGGGCAGCTGGCTACTTAAACTTGACAGAAGTCACCTTCCGAGGGCTGACTGGTGATGTCCTTGCAGCCTCCGCGGGACGAAAGCCTGAACGGCCTCCTCCAGGGCTACAGGATCTACTACCGGGAGCTGGAGTACGAGGCGGCCTCAGCCACCGAGTCCAAGACGCTCAAAACCCCCTTGGCCTTACGGACCGAGCTCGCAGGTGAGCCGCCCGCCCTCCTCCCAGCACAGGCACCACCGCTCCAGCCGCCGGCCATCAGGGTGGCCCCAAGGTAACCGTGAGCATGTGCTCCCGTGAGGCGTGCCAGGACACGCCGCGGAGGGGCCTCCACAGCCGCAGTCAGGCGGCTTCATGGAGGAGGGGCCCTTTGAGGTGGGTTGTCGCAGTGAAAGGGTCTCACAGAGGAGGACTGAAAGGAGAGGTGTGACTGACAGGAGCCCCACAAAAGTAATGGTGGGGAGGAAGGAAGAGGCGAGGGGCTCGGGGACAACGGGGGTGGTCGGTCAGGAGCAGGGCGAGAGCGTGAGGCCGGCGGGGTGCGGCTGGGAAGGGACAGCAGTGCCACCACCCTGAGTGGAGCATGTCGACATGAGACGGAGGCTGGGAACCGGTGGGGACCTGTGGCACTGACCTGGACAGGTCACGGGCAGGCTCCGCCATCGTCACAACACTCGGCCCTGTGGATCAGGTGGCATCTCTCCTCCCTGGGCTGACCCGCCTGGTCAGGCCACACTCCTCCAGGGGCCCTAGCCCTGGGTCTGACGCCACCGAGGCACCTCCTGGACTTCTGGGGGGGCTGCGGCTCTCCCGCCTACCCCTCTCTGGGAAGGAGGTTAGAGCAGTCTCCGTTCCTGGTGTCCCCCAAATGGTATCACAGAAAATACTTTTGACCCTTGACATCCACGTACAGGGACAGTGAGAGAGTGGCTGCAGAGATCCTTGCTGTGCCAGCTCCCATCACGGTACAAGGCTCTGCCTGGGGCGCTCGGCAGGCACGCAATGGCAGGGCCTTTGATGTACCCGGCCACGCCGCGGGGGTCCCTCCCTTTGGGGGCTCGGGGCTGCAGCTTGACCCTGGCCCTATACCTGGAGGGAGGTTGTGGAAGGAAAGGGCTCGTTTGTCTTCAAGCCCTCAGCACAACGCCAGGGGTCCTTGCTGACGGCCAGACGACACCCAGCATCTCCCAGGACCTTGTAGCAAAATCAAAACAATGAAATTACAGGACCCAGGGTGCAGTGGGGTGAGCACACCTGGACACCATGCTCTCCGCTTGTGGTTGGTGCGTTCCCTTCAGAGCCAGCCTCTTACCTGAGCGCAGGCAAGCTGGCCCGAACCTGCCACGGGGTATCTGGAGAATTGCTGCCTGGGTAGAAGCCAATCTCCTGTCTCCTCTAGCGTCACTTTGTGCTACGTCGTGCCAGACACGAATTTGGTCCTTTTAGGCAGAGGGGTGAGCATGTGGCCCACCATCTCCGGCGGGAGCCTGGCTGTTCTATGAAGAAGTGCGGTCACCCCCAGGGAGCTGACAGGACGTGCGGTGGCAGCAGCAGGGCCCTCCTGGCCTTGGCTGCGGCCCTGTGGGAGCTGGTTCGAGCCCGGCACCGGCTCCGTCCCTGCCGCACGTGCGTCGTTGCAGCCACAGCTCCCTGCGTGCTAACCGCTGTTCTGCTCTACTTCCCCTAACAGCCCAGAGCAGCTTCAAGACCGTGAACAGCAGCTCTGCTCTAACGACGTACGAATTAACACGTAAGTGCACACCGCCTGCAGCGGGAAGCCACTGTGACCGGAGCAGGTCGGGCTGGGCCAGTGGGCCACGCAGTGGACCCAGTGAAAACCAGCTAGGAGTAATGGCGCTAATTTCTGGAATTCCCCCGCTCATAACACTGCTTCTCAACATGCCAGCACCACCAGGAAGACAGGAAAGAAACTTCTAGAAACAGAGGCTGGGAAGGGGGGTATACTGATCCAGTCTTCAAGTTTGGGATAGAGAGTCAGATTGAGTGAGATCTCCTCTTTGCCCCTGTTGACTGCTTTTTATTCTTTTTTTTTTTATTATGGTAAAATATACATGACATAGAATTTACCATTTTAACCACCTTTAAGTGTCCAGTTCAGTGGCACTAAGTACATTCACACTGTTGTGCAACCATCCCCACCATCGTCTCCAGGACTTGCTCGTCTTCCCACACCGAGACTCTGTCCCCATTAAACAGCGACTCTCCTCCCCCAGCCCCTCACCCACCATCTCCTTCCTGTCTCTGTGAACTCGACTTCCCTAGGGACCTCGTGTGAGTGGGGTCACACCGCGTGTGCCTTTTCGTGTCTGGCTCATCTCACTTCAGGGCTCACCCAGGCCGTCGCGCGTGTACAGGTCCATCCCTGCGTCGGCCCCACTTCCTCGCCCTCCATCCTCGCTTCGTCTTTAGCAGGCCCTGTTGCTTCCCCACGGATTCCTGGCTAGGAGTGGGCTTCAAGGACCAGGGCAGGGCTGAGGGGCCCACAGTGGGGTTCACGGCAGCGCAGAGAGCTTTGCTGGAAAGGAAGGGGATGAGGGGGAGCTGGCACTTTCCGAGGCCCTGCTGTGTGTGGGCGCTCTCACAGGCTTGTCGCCGCCACCCCATTCTGTCCCGCCACCACCCTGCGGGCAGCTGACCCCACCTGGTGGGCCGGCCACGATTCACGCGAGCCCTGTGTTGTCGTCTGCACTGCTTCCGTAAACGTGGCTTTACCCACTCACTGCCCAGCCCCCTCGCTCGCACACCCGTTTCCTCGTCTCTCCCACGACACGCGTCCCCTCACTGAGGAGCAGCAGAAAGAATTAAGTGCAGACGGGCTCCCGTGAGGAGGGCTCCCTCGTGGCGCTCGCTCCGGCAAGAGTCATGGGTTATGAAGAACAAGAGGGGTGGCCCAACGCTCGCAGCTTGTCCACGGCCACCCTGGTTTGTCTCAGCTGACTCCCAGTGTCCCCTTCTCCTTCTGTGGACTCAGCAGCCACTCAAGCCCCAGGGTTGAGACATGCAGGCCAGGCTGGTGTGGGTCCCAAAGCCACTTCCGATGGGTCCTCTGTAGGGCAGCACAGCTGCAGCGGTCCCGCTCAGCCACGTGGGCACGACCTTGTTGACATTTCTGGGAGCGACAGTGGGAGAACGTAGGTTTCTGATTCATTGAACCTTTGCTGAGCTAGTATCTCACTAGGAGGCAAGACGCACAGGCCTACGTGTCACCATTCACCCGGGTGACCAGACATGGGCCTCAGTAAAGCCAAGCTACTGAGAAGCAATGTTAGCCAATGGGAGAACCTTCCAGGATGTTTCCTGTACGGGTCAGCTACGTCTGCCACGTCTCTCACGCTTGTCACCTGCCCTGTGTAATTCTATACATGTGGCTTCACACACCCTCTCTTCCCAGGACACAGTCATTAAAAACGCAAAGGACTTGGGTTTGCCTAAAACAATATTAAGTGCCAGGGTCTTACCCATGTGTTCTTACTTTTAATGAGAGATTCTGGACCAGCAGGCAAGCCCCCACCACACCCGTAGCCTAGATGCTTCCCTTAGAAGAGGGCCCTGCTGCCACCTTCCCCAGAGTGCAGGGCGAGATGGGTCTCTGCTTCACCAGTGTGGCCACTGGTCACTGATCTGGAGACGGGGACGGGGCTGTGCTGGTGACACTGGAGGCAGCCCTTCCCAGGCCTCTGTGAGATACGCCTCACTGTTCCCCAGGCTCCTCAGAGGGCCTCCAAGAGGGACCGTTCCCAGGGAGGGAGGTGGTCCTGACAAGCTGACCCGTGCCCGTCACCCTGCAGATCTAAAGAAATACCGGCGCTACGAGGTGGTGATGACGGCCTACAACATCATCGGCGAGAGCCCGGCCAGCGCGCCCGTGGAGGTCTTCGTCGGCGAGGCCGGTAAGCCCGGTGTCCCCACCCCACAGCCTGAGGCCACGGCGAGTGGCATGACCCAGTGCTCTCAGGGGCCAAGCAGTGTCCCCCGTCACTGGAGAGCACGGTGCTGGTGGGGCGGGAAGTGTCGGGCTGGGACATCCCGGCGGCAGAAGCGAGTGATCAGGTCTTGCTTCTGAGACTCAAGGGGTTTGTTTAACAGCTGGAGCCACCGTGTTATCAGACTTGCTCTAGGGAGTGATGCTGCTTCCTCTATGGGGGCTGGGGTGTGTGAGCTCGGGTCTGGAGGGACGTGTGTGTACCTTGTCACCTGCCTCCCTGGCTGGGCCTCAGCAGTGGGCCCAGGACCAGCGTCAGCCTGACTCCTGGTAACAGCCCCTTCACAGGTCTCAGAAGCCCATGTGGGTTACAGTTTCTGCCCTTTTGAATGAGACGTGGCCCTGAGTGTGTTCCAAGGACCACCCCTCTGCGGGCTAATGCACCGTGAGATCCACTGTCAGGTGTCAAGACCCAACTGTGCCCAGCGTGGCCTCAGTAACCTGAGCACCCCCGGCCGTGCCTGCAGAGCATCACGCAGCCCTCGGCGGACAGTTACATTCTGCAAGGGGGCCGATGGCCTGGATTTCTGCTCAGATTTGCTGGGGCAGTCAGAGGGGTGACGCTTCCGGCCAGAATAAGTGAATTCCCACTGAGGACAGAGGCTCAGGCTCGTGGAGGAAGGAAGTTTGGGCTGCCGGGCCAGCACACAGAAACATGACAGGCGGCCTCTGCAATTTGGAGAGCCTGTCATTATAAACCAGTAATGGTACCAAGGGTCTAGCTTAGCCAGATTTTTCTGGAATGGTCCAGCAGTATTTGCATGTGAGTGAGGACGGGTGACATGAGACGCCCAGAGCATAGGTCACATGGGCTCTTCCACACAAACATCTGCCCCACGGGGCCACTCGGAGCTGGTGGTTGGGACTGGGCGTTCCAGGAGGGGATGGGCCTGCCACCGCGGAGAGCACGGGGCACGTGGAGTCTGTGAGAGGGAGTACTCCAGCCACGCTCTGGCACGTGGCCCTCGCTGGGAAGTCCAGTTCAGGCTGTGTGACCAGTTTCGGGGATGGTGGCCCAGAGGGAGCATCTGTGTTGTTACCCCCGTTGTTTCTGATGAGAAAAGGGAGGCTCAGAGGAGACGCGTCACTTTCCCAAGTTTGTACAGCGGGCAGAGCCCAGCTGGCCGGGCCCAGGTCTGCTGCCATCCGCACCTGCTCTGGCTGGCCGGCCGTGTGGTGCTGGACCCCTCCCCGTGGCTGGGAGCGGGGGTAGGGAGGGTCCCACGACTGTGTCCACGCACCTCTCCTTGCTCCGGCTGGCTTGGGGTCCCTGCACGCGGGTCTCCTGCTCCCCAGCGCTGGCCGCAGTGCCAGGCCCTGCAGTTGGGCTTCTGAGCTGCTGTCAGCCTCAGCGTGTTTCTCTGTCATCTGTGTTTACACTGCAGAGAATGTTCTGGAATGAGGATGCCAGTGCTTCCAACACTGCTGCCAGTGAGTCGTTGCCATCCAGGCTGTGCCTCTTGCAGCCCAAGCGCCCCTGTTGTAACGATCGCATGTGACAGTGAGAGGCACTGCTAGCCAAGCCTTCGGAAAATATAGTTAAATCAGGCCCTTGCCCTTCACTCAGCTGCGTGCCCCGTCGTGTCATCCACTAGTCGGCTTACGGGAGACTGACGCTGAGCTGTGTTCTGTGCGCAGCCTTGCAAGCCTGGGTGCTGGCTCTGCCAGTTTCCGGCTGCAGGACGCGGGCTAGTCACTTGCCCGCCCTGAGCTCCGGCCTGAGGTGCCGTGGACTGGAGGAGAAAGCTGGGGGCTGGGAGTGAGACCGGGTTCCGCTCTCGCCTCCGCCCCTGGGCCGTCTGTCCCGCTCACAGCACGAATGTCCAGAACGTGCCCAGACCAGAGTGGTCAGTGTTTGGCAAGCGAATGATTAAGACCCCCCACCACCCCCAACTCTGTCCTGCCCTCCCCTGCTGCAGACAGTCCCTGCCCTGAACTGTGGGCTCCAACTGAGTCCTCTTATTTGCGGGGCAGGGGGGTGTTGCTGACGCCCCTGTGAACTGGGGTTAATTCCTGGGCAGAGGGTCCCGGTCATTCTGTCACAGCATCATGGGGAAGATTCAGGGAGGCTGAAGGCATGTGAGGTGCTGGCCCAGCGCCTGGACCAGAGATGCTCAGCCGGCTGTTAGCCGGTCCCCTTCCCGTCCACCTGAACGTCAGGGCGGGGTCAAGGGGTCAAGTGAGCTGACGGCGGCCACAGCTGCTTCCCGTCGGAGCCTCAGCCCAGTTTTAAAGGCAGCATGGACTCCCTGTCCAAATCCAAACTGCTCCGTCTGTAGGGCCGGCATGGCATGGCAGGAGAGAGGGCACCCAGACAGCCTGAGGCAGGTCTGGCCAGACCAGGGGTGCTTTCAGTCCAGAAAGCGACATGTCAGCCACGTGCTGGGCCTGGGCCTGGCCTGAACCCATAGCCCAGACACACGTGACACCAGGGGCTTCCCCTGGGACCTGGGACGCTGGGTCTGGCTCTTAGGATGATGGGCACTCCGCATAATCAGTGTGGCTTCTGAGGCCCCAGCGTGCTGTTGGATGGCCTGTGGGACCCCCGCTGTTACTGGACGCGCAGGAAGAGGAAAGGGTGCGGGCCAGCAGCATGGACGCCTGCGGGAGAGGCAGGCTGCCGTCGGGGTTGCGCTGCATGTGCCTGGGCCTCACGGGGACCAAGCGCACGGTCAGTCTCATCCTTTCGCTTTCTGCCATGAGAAGTCATCATGTTAAAGATTCCCACGGAGGACTTAGAACAGCGAGATGGGACCCGTCACCACTTCCAAGGGCGAGGCCTGCCTGGGCGGGTGGGCTCATGAGGTCAGGCCCCTTCTCTCATTGAATTAAAACACTCCCTCAGCCCTTTTACACGCGAGCAGCAGAAGCTCCTAGAGGGGTCCAGCCTGTACCCCTCCGCCTGTACGGCCCTCACCGCAGAGGCTCACCAAGCGTCACCGCCTGACCACAGTGTGGATAGGTGTTTCTCTGACAGGGTCCAGGAACAAAGTTCCCTCCCCGACGCCATCTTCTGCTTGACTCTTAGAGGTGCACATTAACCACGTTTTAAATTCTCCCGCAGTTGAGTCTGACGCCTCTTCTTAGTCCCATCGCCGTCTGTACTGTCACCAAACCTTTCATTCATATCACCTTATCCCACGTTTTTCACATTTAGGAGTGCTCCTCCTATTCTTCTTTGTTTTCCAAAACTTCTTGGCCATTCTATGAATTTTATAATGATTTTGACAAATTCTCAAAAAAGCAAATTCTGCTGGGATTTTTATGGAAAGTATTGAATTTGAAAGTGATGATGGAGAAAATCTTGATGTCCTCGTTGTGTCCATGCCTCCTCTCCAGGGCTGGCCTATCTCCTGCGCATGTGGCAGGAGTTGGTAGCTTTCGGGTCCCAGGTCCCGCGTGGCCCCCTGCAGTCACTTCCCGCAGGTCACCGTGCCTGTTGCTGTGCGTCCCAGCAGTGGGCTCCTGCTCCACCCGCCACGGTCTGAGCCTGAGGCCAAGCTCCGCCTGGGTACTGAGGCACATTAAATATCAGACCAGCAACGAGCAGAACCTTATCGAGTCCCCAAAACAGGGAGCCAGGACTGCTCCTTCATCCTGTCGGAGGGTTCCCACAAGAGTGCAGGTCAGCAGCCGAATGTCTGGACCCACGGAGTGACGGGGAAAGGGAAAACAGACCCGCAGACGCAGAATTGATAATCACGCCATTGCTTTGGGTGGCGTTTCGGTTGCTTTGGGCATACGTATTGCTTCAGAAGACAGAAAAGAATCTTGAAACTATTGGTTTGCTTTTTAAGAATGCAGACCTTATTGTAGAATGCAGGTTCTGCCTTTCTTACAAGTGCTCCAAGTTTTTAATTACTGCTGGTTGGATTGAGAAAAAGGATCACACAGCTTCTCGCTGTTTACGCGCCCCCTAGTGACCAATAAAGCCAGGGCTGCAGCCTTCAGTGATGGTGAAAGGATGCAGAGCAGACGGAGTTTGAAAACACGCCTGTAATGCAGAGTGAGTGGCAGTCTGCAGAGTAATTAGTGTGGCTGCCTTGCACGCCACACGGCCATTTGGTGGGACGCCAGGTAATTCTGAATGAAGCACAAGGTCATGAAGTTATGACAACCTAGGCAGTTTCTTACTGTGGCAGTGGCAGTGCCCCCCGCCCCCAGGCCCCCCGATGCAGTCGGCAGTGCTGTGTAGGTGAGGCATGGAATTACATCTAGGCAATCACAAACGACTGAATGGACATCTGTTGACAGCCTGCTGTGTGCCAGGTGGGAATAGCTGTCTCTGGTTCCCAGATAAGCAGCTGACACTCAGAGATTCTCTGAGTCTGAAGCTGAGGCCCCTCGGGAGGCTACAGCGTGTGGGTTTGCTCCCTTGATGCAAACGCTCTGTGAGCCATTGCCGAGGAGTTCAGACCAGGACCCCCACAGTGGAGCACCCCCTACATTGGTGGTGGCCTGACCCAGCAGGCGGGGCAGACGTGAGGGCGGAGAGTCAGCCGTCCCCTCGCAGCACCAGCCAGAGTTGCATGATATCGTTGGGGCCTTTTGCTGCCTCCGCCAGGCTCTCCCTTCAGCACCCCTTCTCCCGGGACCCCCTCTCAGTGAGGCCTGGTGAGGAAGCCCTGTTGATTTTAAAGCGCTCCACAAGCACACTGGGGGATGGGGTGCTGAGCAGGGCTGGGCGGGGGAAGGCCTGAGGCGGGAGTGGCAGGAACAGGTGCTCCGAGAACTCGGGGTGCTCCCAGGACTAAGCTCTCAGTACAGAGCCAGGCATGGCCCCTGGGAGACAGGAGAGAGAAAGGGAACGGCCCTGATGTGACCTCATTAGTGCTGGGACAGAGGAGGGGCAAGGGCCAGCCCCCGGGTGAACTCGAGCCCCAGCCCCTCTAGCAGGGGCTTATAGAAACCTCTAGAAGCCCCACCCCACCCGTCTCCACACCCTGCCACAGAGATCCTTCCTGTCACTTTCCCTTTCAACCCCTCCGTGCATCCCCACGGTCGGTAGAGGGAAAGATAAAACCTGCACCCTCAGCCCTGCTCCATCTGCCCTCCGGGATCACCTCCAGCCTTGCTCTGTCCCCTCCCTGTGTTCCGGCCAAGTGAGCTTCATCCAGTCCCCAAATCCGGCATCCCTCTCGTGCCCCGTGTGCTTATAGCTGCCCCTTCGCCTGGACCATCACCTTCCCCGGCAGACACGGGAGCCAGGAAATGTGAGTCGATACATAATATTGTAACCTATTTCCATCAACATAGGACAGTTATGGAGAATATTTGGGAGGGACCCGCACGTCACACAACGCGGCGTCCTAGTCATATGCAGATCTCCTGTGGAGTGTTTGGTTTCCCACACTGGCCGTGGGCCAAGGCCTCGTCACAGAGCGCCCTGTCACTCAGCCTGCCAGGCCCTGAAGGCAGAGAGACCCCCGAGGAGTGCACTCTGAGCAGAGAGGGCGGATGGCCGGGCTCGGGACCCTGAAGGGGCTGAGCTCTCCAGGGCCAGCTCCACAGGGTGTGGGGCCTCCTGCAGGAGGACAGGAGCTGAACTTCGCAGGATGAACAGACAGCAATGTATGAGTCAGCTCTGCCTCATAACAAATTAGCCCAACCTAGCTGCTCAACACCACACACACTGTGACCTTACAGAGTCTGTGGAAATCAGGACTCCAGGCACAGCTTAACTGGGCCTCTGCTTTGGGTCTGTCCCAAGGGGTCAGCGAGGGCTGCCGTCTCCCCTGAAGGCTGGATCAGGGGAGGCTCATCCCTAAGGTCATGGGCACAGTTTCCTGGGTTGCGGGACCGAGGCCTCCCTGAGTTCTTGCCATGTGGGCCTCTCCATAGGGCATCCTACAGCATGGCAGCTGGCTCCCTTAACGAGCGTGAGGGCGGGAGAGCGCCAGCAGGAGCGGGCACTAGAAAGAAGCCTCCGTCTCCTGCAACCCAGTCACAGTGCTGCCACCCACCCCGTTTGTCATACTCCACTCGTCCAAAGCCACTCACTCATCTAGCCCATTCGGAGGAGGGGATTACACGGGGCTGTGAGTCCCAGCAGGCGGGACGATGCCCACATCCAAGGCTGTAGAGGCCGAGTGCCCGCGCCTCACCTCTGCTGCTCTTAGTTCATAAGGCAGCCTGTCAGCATGTGGCGATGTAACTCCTTACACGCTCCACGGGGACAAGGCCCCCTGGGCCCGGCGCCCACCCACCCCACGGGGCGACCTGCTGGCCAGTGAGGCCCCGACTCGCTG
Organism: Hipposideros armiger; assembly: GCF_001890085.2. Classification (NCBI taxonomy): domain Eukaryota; kingdom Metazoa; phylum Chordata; class Mammalia; order Chiroptera; family Hipposideridae; genus Hipposideros; species Hipposideros armiger. The sequence continues at coordinate 2,775,146 of NW_017731383.1, forward strand.
AACTCGCCCCTTTGAGCGTCTGCTCTTGGCTCTGCCACAACTCATTTCATCTCAGAAACCTCAGCTTGGTGTTTTTGCCTCTTACAAACGATGCAGCTGAGGCTCAGAGAAATTGAACAGTGTCCCAAGTCCCACTAGCTGAACCCAGATCTTAAAAGTCGCCGTCTAGGGCCTTTCCCAAGACCTCCCATCTACAGCGTCTATAGCCTGGAGCACAAAGCATTGATTTTTTTTTTTTTGAAAATGGTTTTTGTGACCAGTTTCCTGATTTTTCTTGTTAAGCTTCCTTAGAGTCGTTTCTGGTTCTGGCTCAGCTGTGAGGTGGTAAGAGAAGGAACTGAGGGCTTGGAGCCCAAAGGAAAGGTCAGCAGCGGGAGAGAGATGTGGTCGGAGGCTGCTCCAGGAACCCACGGCCGTGGCCTTGAAGCCCCTGCCCGCCCCAGAAGTCTGCTGGGAGGGGGGCTCTGCTCAGAGCCAGGCTGCTGGATTGGGGTGTGAGTCAAAAACCACACATTCGCTAAGTAACTTGGGCAGGTTACTTCACGTCTCTGGGCCTCAGTCTTCCTGTCTGTGTGATGGGGACCATGACCAGTGTCCACCTCAGGGTTGTGAGGATCACATGAGCCCAGAGAAGGGCTTGGGAGAGTTACCTGGTTACCCGGCATGAAGAAAGCACCCTCAGTATGGTCATCAGCACTGTCGTTCACATCCCACTGGTGGGTCGCTAGGACTTCAGGAGCCGGCAAGCTAGATACTACCACCGGCTCCTGAGCGGGGCTCGAGGCTGCCTGGCGGTCTGGGGCGCCTGGGCGTCGGACGTCCTGTTCGGAAGGGCAGTGACTCACATGCCTTTCGTCCGGGGGGCTGAGCACCGGCCCAGAAGCCAGGCCTGTGTGTTCCCGGGCTCGGCTATTGAGATTCTGCCCCCTCCTTGCTTCCCTGCACCGAGTCAGTCGTGGCTGTCTCCCCACTGACTTGTGCCCTACCGAGCCGAAGCTCTCTGATCCATTTATGCCTCCTGCATGTGTGGAGAAGGCCCCAGAGGCCACGTAATTACCCAGGCCGGAGTCTGTCTCCAGGTATCCTGCTTAGGCGAACAGATGTGCTGGCAAAGTTTGCTGAGAAGGTAAATCACATTAGAGAATTCTAGTTCCTGTTTACTTCAACAGGAAACCAGAAAGTGTTTGACCAGAGGAATGTTGATGTAATTAAAGTGTACTGACGAATGTAGAATTTTTTTAAAATCATATAAAAAATATTTATTTCATTATATTGAAACATTAACAATGATCCTCAGCTTACTTGTTAAAAACTTGCTCTACCCAATTAAGTCGTCACCGGGTTACAAAAAGGGAAAACGGAACGCTGACACGGTGCAGGGTGCCCGCTGGGGCCTAGGGCAGCCCTGACCACAGGACGCCCGTCTGCGATGCGAGACCACGGACACCCTGCTCGCCCCCCTTCCCTCCCTGCCTCTGCACGGCCCTGGCTCTGCATCGTCACATGTTGCTTCTCCCCGTCATTTGCCTGCCACCCGGATGTACCCCAGGTCCCCCAGCCAGAAATGACCTCTCCTGGCCCTTTGAACCCATCCTCACATTCGACCCTGAACTGTGATTATTGTCATTTCTCTGTCTTGTTAAACTTGTGTTTAACTTCTTCATGTCTACCCGCCCCTCAGCCCAAAGCCTGGGCCCCGGGTGATACTCAGGAAAATTCCGGCAAAGTCGTGCTGTGGCAGCAGGTGACCGCCGATCCCAGTGGCTTAAACACCAGACGTGTGTTTGTCCCTCATGTTCCCTGTCCTGCGAGGTCAGCTGCGTCTCTCCTGCTTCCTGTTGTCCCCTTCCTAAGACACAGACTGAGGGCCCAGCCCCGTGTGGGACCCACTGCTCCTGTGTAGTGGGGAGAGGAGGGAGTGGACCCCAGAACCCTCTGGAAGCACCTGCTGGGAAGTGGCCCTCGCCACTCCTGCCCTCATGTCACTGCCGCTCCCCTGCCATGGGCCAACCTAGGATGGGGGAGGCGTGCGGCGCTCCCTCAGGAGCGGGACTGTCTGCAGGTCAGACAGACGACCCTCCCATGGAGGCCAGTGGGTATTTTGAACGAGCGAGTGACGCGCTGAATGAACAAACACACACTGTCACTGCAGAGTTAACAAGGCCTGCAGCACGGAAAGCTTCCCACGCTCTCTCAAGCCCCTGCTTGTTTACCAGGTGTCTTTATGGACGAGTTTTCCTTTTCTTTCCATGGTTCGAGCATGCTGGCGCCTGTCCAGCTACCTCACCTCATAGCAGGGGGTCTTATGCTTAGTGAGAGAGGGGCTGCTGCTCAGGGCCCCAGGTTCGTGGGGTCTGACGGGACACGGAGTTGGACCATGGCGGGCCCTCCACTCAGCAGCAAAGTAAGACTGAGCCGGTGGCAGTTATGTTCCGACGGCTGCTTAGTGACCCAGCTGCTGCGTGATGGCCACGGCAGGGACAGTGAACCCGCCCAGAGGGCGCAGAGACATGGACAAAGCACTGCCCTCACTGCTGTGTGGGGCTTGCCCACACTGACTAGGCCACAGCATCCAACTTTGCAGAATCCCAGAAGGTTCCAGAAATCTCTGGAGTTCCGCTAGCACTGTCAGGCGCAGGGAGCCTCTAGAAGCTCCCGTCACTTCTCTGTCACAGCCGTGGCGAGCTCTCTCCGGGGACATGGCGACGCCCCGGCCAGGGTGGCAGGAGTGGTCCCGCCGAGGACTGGGCATAACAGCCATGTGACAGCACCGTCAGCGTTGACAGTAGATGCCCGAGGGATCCGCTTTGCACCTTCGCCTTTGCCTTCCACTTTTCAGTGCTGTTTGAAGGCAATCTGGATATCAGCAAATGCCAGCGATTGCTGGGCCAACATGCTTGTCAAAAACAATTGCATGCATCTTAAAAAGCATTTTGATCTGATGTTGCGTTCTCCATACACCGCAAATGCTAAGGGGAGAGTGAGAGATAATGGCTCATCAGGTGCTCCGTCGGTTTCCAACCAGACCTGCCTTTCGTCGGGCGAGGGTTCGTTCCGGGTCGTACACAGCGGTGCCGCCCCGAAAGTCCAGGCTCCTGCCGGCATAGACCCAGAGCTTGCAGGAGCCAAAAATAGAAGCCTCATGTTTACTTATATTTTCCTCTTCCTTGCTTGTGTCATCATCGAAAAAGTCGTCACCTGCAGGTTTTTTATGGCAAAAAGCACTGTGCTGCAGGATAGCTGGTGGGTACATCAAAGCATCACAGCTTGGGGACAGCAGTGCTTGTGGCTCAGCCACCAGGAGGACGGGGCCAGGGGACTTTGCCCAGCACATGCCAACTGCAGTGCCGAGGCACATGGCCCCTGAATTCCGGGGGCGCTCCTGGAGCTCACAGATGCCTCTGGCCCCCGTGGACATGCGCGTCCGGAGCGCATTTCTCTTACTGCAGCGCCTTTGCAAAGGGAACTTGGGGGTGGGGGGGGGGACCACGCACAGCCGGTTCTAACCCACTACCAGGGTAATGGCAGTGCTCAATTTTGCCTTTCACATTTTAATTGTACGACAGTAATTTTGGATAGACTTGCCGATGGCAAACATGCAAAAGACATTAACTTTATTTATGTTTTGGATTATTAATGTGGCTGTTAAAATTCCTCCAGTTAGTTTTGATTGAATTGTTTTTTTGTGTGATTCTGTTGTTTAATGGAGCGGTAAATAAGAGTTTCTGATAATGAGGCCGAGCATCTGTCACAACAACCTGGTGTGGGTTATTAACATTTCCATTCACGGCGGGGTGGGCAGCCTTAATACGGGAAGCACACAGTTAGAGCAAAACAAATAGTTGGTGTCAGGCTGAGTGGGTGTTAATTACTATTTTATTCTACGTTGGGGGGAGAGAGTGGAAAGCCGGGAGGGGTGTGACTGAGAAGGTCATTCTCCCCGGGGGAGGCCTCCCTGAGAGCCGCGTGCTGGGCTGTCTCCCTCCATAGTGACTGCTTTATCGTTTCCATTCATGGCCTGTAAACAGACTCTAGTCAAAAGGCAGCGCTCCTGGGCCGCAGGCCTGGCTGCAGAAGGTGAGGGGCCCAGGTGGTGCTCTGTTTCCTTCAGCCAGGCCCCCAGGACTGCCATGATTTCAGCAGATTTCAACAGGGAGTGTCCAGGAGAAAGGGGGGAGGGGTCCCAGCAGGCAGAGCACAGACTGCCTTTCTCGAGTCCCAGCGTGGAGGAGTGTTCTGCAGTGTGCACATGCGTTCTCTCTGTTACTCCCCACTTCCCAGCGGCGCCTGAGGAGGCACCGGCCATGATGCCTTTTTCATGCAGTGTGGCCCTGCTGACACCAACACAGCCCCCATGGTGTCCCTGTCCCCGGTAGAAGGGAAGGAGTTGGGGCCTCACAGAGGAACAGGAGTTAGTGAGGCCTCTGTTCCCGTCCCTCGTGGAGGGTCAACCCTGTGTCTGCAGACTCCTGAGCTTGTGATGGGGACGCAGATGCCTTCATTCTCCCCACGCTCCATCTGAAACATCGCGTCTCCCTCAGTCTCCTACACGCGTCACCATGTCAGCGTCACAGCCGTCATTAGACCAGCTCCTCAGCCCAACTTCGTGTCTCAATCACGGAGCACGTAGAACTCTGCATTGTGCCTTTGTTTTCAAACACCCTGCTAACTGCATCTCCATAGCATCAGTTTTCGTTGTAATTCTCCAATTTTACTTTATGAATTTACAAACCTGATCCTGGGAAGGGTTCGCGGTGTTCCCTGGCGTCAAGCTGGGCGGTCCAGGGCAGTGTGCCTCAGCCTCAGGAGCCGCGCGTGCCAGCAGACCCCTCAGCTGCCCCTCTGCTCTCTCCCCAGCCCCCGCCATGGCCCCGCAGAACGTCCAGGTGAGCCCGCTCACGGCCAGCCAGCTGGAGGTCACCTGGGACCCGCCGCCGCCCGAGAGCCAGAACGGGAACGTCCAGGGCTACAAGGCAAGGCCCCCTCGCACGGTTTGGCTGTTTCTTCCAGGTCGCCGAGTGCCAGGACGAGGGGCCTGAAGCCCCAGGTAGCGGCCAGGCCCCTCCACGCTGCCGCTCTCGATGCGCTTGGTCTTCCGGTTCCCATCACAGACACCCCGCAGAGCTATGGGCCGTGCTGAGCGGCTGCAGGGGCCTAGCCCAGCCTCGCCTCTTGGCCTGGGGGAGGGGGCCTGGTTCACTGTGCGGCTGCTCTGCGCCTGGGACCCCTCCCACCAGGCCTGGCCAGGGAGTCTTCCTCCTCCCGCACCCATTCTGGCAGTCTCCAGAGACTTTGCTGACAGTAAAACAACACACTGAAGAAAACAGTTTCTCTATCCCAGCTCTGACCTTGGCCTTTACTGGACGTTGCGTGAATCTCTTGATTCAGTAGGTTCAGAGTAGGGCCCAACAATGTGCATTTCTAAGAAGTTTCCTCAGGGGCAAGGTGTGGTTCCTAGGAACCCCACTTTGAGAACCACCACACTAAAATGTTATGATTCCATATTGGTTAAATATTCCAGAGATTGGATAAAAGAAAGGCAGCAGGCCGGACCAATACGGGTATCAGGTGGTGGATAATTGCAGAGTTGGTGTACCCCGCGGGCAGGAAGCTCCTTGCTGCCTGTGTCTCTAAGATCGCAGCTGCAGAAGCTCAGAAGCCCGTGAGACCCAGTAAAATGATCCTGGAGAAAACAGCCCCGCGCTGTTCTGCAAAAATTCCCCCATCCTTCACCAGGATGAATGTCCTTGTCTGGTCTGTTAGAGCCCAAGTTGATCTGTCATCAGATTCTATGGGCCAACCCGCCCTGATGACTATTGGACCAATTAAATGTCCATTTAAAAATGATTTTTGTAGGTGTTTTATGAAAATAAATACCTTCCTCCATAGCAGGGCTGTTACGGTGATTAATGAGGTAATGGAAAGGCCCGTGAGCTCGGGGGCAGGGTGCCATTTATGTATGTCCGAATATGTTTTCTAATTTCCTTAATGACACAGACGTTGAACTTGGATATTGAGAGGAGGATTCGAGCAGAGGGTCTCACTTGGTCAGTTCAGAGGGCAGAAGCTGGACGGCAGCTTACAGATGGGAATAAGCCGCGCTCACCCGGCAGGGCAGCGCCAGCGTGTGCCACACGCATGAGTGAGAGGCAGGGAAGCCGGCCTGGGCGCCCTGGGTGCCTCGCGGCCTCTGCTGCTGTCACGTGTGGACGAGCTGCTCTGATGGCCCGGCCGGAGGGGGTTCATGGACCGGGGTTGTCCTCGGGCAGCCTGGCTGGCACTGCTCGGGGCAATGGTCCTCAGCCAGCGGTCAGGGAAGCAGTTCCGGCAACTTCTGCAAACCTTTGTCCTGAACATAAGTTTACCCGCGAGCACATAAAAACCCAGTGAGAGGAAGTGGGACCCAGGGGAACGTGGGGCTGTCCCAGCAGTGCTGAGCCCAACGCGGCTCTTCTCCATGTTGATTCTCCTTGTTTTAACGAGCCACATTCACCAAGACTTAGACATCAGCCTTGACCCAAATTTGGGAGCTCAGGGGAAGCTGTGGTCTGCCCTTCCGCAGGCTGGGGCAGGCTTGGACATGGTGGTCTCCCTGCTCTCCAGAAGCCCGGGGAAGGGGCAGAGGCCATGCATGAAGGTGCCAACAGAGTAGGTCTGCAAGAGAAAGGGGACTTTCCTGGGAGCAGAAGGGCGGTGTTACTTCCGTCCTCAGGCCCACTCCTGAGCAGCGTTTTCTTCACTGCGGCAGTGCTCAGGCCCTACATGGACACCCAGAGATGCGAATCGCCAGCTCCCCAAACCCCATTAGCTGCCTGGGATGTGAATCCAGCTGGTGCTGACCTCACTGCCTGCCCCCTGGTTCTGTGGGAGAAGGTTCCCATCCGCCCCCTCCCAGAGCACAGCTCCACACACGGGCCCATCTATCCTGGCAGCTGGAAACAGACGGGGGGCGGGGGCACCCTTCCCGTGGCCCACCTGCAACCTCTTGCTCTTTCTAACAGATTTACTACTGGGAGGCAGACAGCCAGAACGAGACGGAGAAGATGAAGGTGCTGTTCCTGCCAGACACTGTGCTGAGACTGAAGAACCTGACCAGCCACACCCGCTACCTGGTCAGCATCTCCGCCTTCAACGCCGCAGGGGACGGGCCCAAGAGCGACCCCAGGCAGGGGCGCACCCATCAGGCCGGTAGGTGCCCCTGTTTCCTGGGCCCCGACTCCTGCCCCAGCCTCCACGTTGCCCAGGCACGCAGGGCGGCAGGAGGAGGGTCCGTGCTGCTCGGCCGCACACCAGGCCTTCTGCGTCGGCGGTGACGCTCTCCAGCTCCGGGCAGCTCCTTAGCGCCGCCCCCTCTCCAGACCAAGCGAGGGCACTGTGAGACAGCAGCGTGCCAGGTGGGGTTTCAGGGAAGGGCCGGGAAGGGGGCGTCCTCTGAGACCTCCATGCCCCATGGGCCAGAGCCTGCGGCCATCCCAGAGCCCACCTCTCCCCAGACGAGGACAAGCACCTCCAGAATCCCCCAGCAGCGCTAGAAAATGGAGGAACCTGCCTTATGCTTTCTGTTTCCATCTAGTATTCACTCTTATGCTTTTGTCATTGCCTCTCTCCGCTCCTTTGTGCTCCCTGCTCTTCTCAGGGGAGCTTGAGTTTCTGATTGATCCTAGGACATTCAGAGATGATCAATAAACCTCCTTTTCATCAGATGGCAGGCAGACTGGTACTGAGTTGAAAACAGCTTCTAATGACATGTTTATTCCACACGGAAGCAGAGACATGTGTGTAGGTGGTCCACAAAGAGCTTTAGTCAGAGTTCCTTTATGTTCTGTTCTTGCAGCTCCTGGGATCCCCAGCTTTTTGGCGTTCTCAGAAATAACCTCCACCACGCTTAATGTCTCGTGGGGGGAGCCGGTGGCAGCGAACGGCATCCTACAGGGCTACCGAGTGGTGTACGAGCCCTTAGCACCTGTGCAAGGTAAGTCCGGAGGGTAACAGGAGGAGACATCATAGGTGCACAGCCCTCAACAGGTACAGAGCCAGGAGCCGGCGGAGAGGCCTGCTGGGTGGCAGCCGAGCTGGGACCAGAGCTGTGTGCTCAGCCCAGCCCGGCCCCCTGCGAGCCTGGGAGGCGCGTGCCCCTTGGCCCAGGCTCTAATTCCCAAGACACCACTGTCACGTTCGTTCTGAGATTTTGGTCCTCGTGGATGTGGCTGAGGCCACTTGATGGGACCACAGGGAGCAACGCTGGCCGATCAGATACCATCGGCCCCGGGGGGAGTCGCTGATGGCCCACCGTTCCCACCTGCGTCTCATTCATTTGTTTGCTCGATGCGTGATTATTAAGCCCCTGTTCTGTGCCAAGTGCTGTTCTGGATGCTGGAACCTGTGGATCCGAGAAAGCAAGGCCCTTCCCTGTATGTCAAAGTCCCTCTGAATCCAGTGAGGAGAGGCGCATCATCCAGTTAAACAAGCCAATGCTCTGGTTTCAGCCCAGCGCTCTGAAGAGGAGGGTGGGTAACCAGAGCACAGCAAGGAGCCCGGATGACAGGAGGGGCCAGACGCAGGGAGTCCAGGGAAGAGCTTCCTGCGGAGGGTTAGCCGTGCGCAGGCCCTGAGCAGGCGGGGGTGCGGGCCAGTCACACAGGGCCAAGGTGACGTCATGGTGAGGGACCCTCTGGCTCAACACCGCCTGGGAAATATGCGGATTACCCCCGAACTCCCATGGACCAATCGGAAACACAGACCCTCCAAGAGGAGCAGAGAAAAATGTTTAAACACAAAGGCTGAGAAGAGAAATGACAAAAGCAAAAACTGCAAAAGGGATGGGAATGGGACAGGAAATGCAGACGGCTTTGGGGGACGTGGGCTACGTGAGCCCAAGGAGACCAGCGGGCGCTGCTGCCCCTCCGGGGAGCTGGAGTGAGAAGTGGCCCCACTAGGGATGCGTTTCGGGGGTGGAGCCAATGGGATATGCAGGGACTGGATGGGAAGTGAGGGACAGGGGCTGGGAAGTGGGCAGCATTGCTGTCATTCACAGGACAAGTACTCACGTCCTTCTGTATTACCCTGTCCCCGGCTCTGGCACTGTGTTCATTTCTTATATGTCCACCCTTCCTGTCTGCATGACTTCTGATCTGTTGACTGAGTTCAAACTGGGCATTTCTTTGTCGCCCACTGTGGACCAGGCACAGTGATACCAGAGAAGGGAGAAAAACCCAGGGCAGGTTTCCCTGGTAACGTATACAGACAGGCTGCAGAAATGACAGGTTATTGAATGTCTAGAGGGGAAAATATAACCAGCACATCAGAAAGTATCAACTCTCACTAACAGCCATGATGGAAGTTTCCTTTTAAAGTAAGTGCAGCCAAGCGAAACGGGGAGTTGATTTGAAGAAGAAAATTTAAGCACTAGTTTTCATTTCATCGAATCCGAGATGCCGTTGACTATAAGATGCATTGTTATTTTATGAAGTGCTAAGAAAGAAAAAATGCTTCCACTAAACTGTGGCCCAGTACTTCTGTCATCAGTTCTAAGCTGCATCCCAAATCAGAGATGTGAAAACGTGAGGGGAAAAAAGTGTCTCAGACGATCGCTGCATATTGGTGAAGAACACTGCAGGTGACGTATAGTTTGTAAATGGCAGAGGGCCTGGCCCCAGCACTGACTCAGCAGCTGTGCTCTGCCGTGTCCGTTCCGGAACCGAGCGCCTGCCTGGGGGCCAGGTGGCCCGGGCATGGCTGTGGTGGAGGGCTCAGCAGCAGAGGCCCAGAGGGCACATGCACTGTCCTTGCTGATCCAGCAGCAAGAAAGGGCCAGCAGTTACTGGACACCTTCCACTTGGCATTTCTTACATGCGCACATGTGCGTGCACACACACACACACATACGCACACGCACACGTTCCATGAGGCCATGTCCCAGACACCCTTTCAGGAGATCAACCAACTACACCATTCAAATGAGAAAGGATTGCTGAAGCCATGATTCCGTCACCTACGGGGCCCTTCCTCACAGACAGTGCGTCCCCCGCACTTCCTTAAATGAGCGGCTTATTCTGTCGGCTAGTACTTGTGTCGTGAGTTTGCAGTACTTGTGTGTCGTGCACCTCCGGACCTGTCTCCTGGGCTGCTTCTCGTCTTGTTAGGAAGGACTCACTCTGCAGGCGAGACTGTCGTCATGACCATTCCCCGTGGGACACGCGGGGGCCTGATGTGCTCCATGGTGGCCCCCTCTGCACGTCACTCCCCTAGGACTGTCCCGGCTTGTGCAGCAGCCCCCCTGCCCTTGCCTCCTCTCCCAGAGGTGACCCTAACATCTGGTTCCCCGTGACGTCAGGGCTATGGTCCCTTGTCCATTTCACAACAATGTTGGTGCCATCCGGAGGACTGCGTTTCAGACTCACGTCCCTCGTGTGCAGCCCACACGTGGCTCTCTGCCCCCTGCAAACAGGACCCCACCAGGTGTGCCAACAATAGTGGGCAGCGTTCATCCGGCACTTACCACAAGCAAGGCACGTCCACGCATTCATTCCAACCCTCACCACAGCCCCACGGTGCAGGGGCCACGTTTATTCACATTTTGCAGACAAAGCAATCGGGCTCAGAACCCTTATGACGTGTGCCCAGGGCCTGTAGTTTGAGAACGTTAGAGAGGGTGGGATCCGAACCCAGGTGGCCTGGATGCAGAGCCGAGGTCTAAACCACGAGGCGATGAGGAAAGGTGCCCAGAGCGCGCGTTTCTGAAAGATGTGCCGCTGAGCAGCAGAGGCGGCGGTGGCGGGAGCGGCTGTCAGCGTTTCCCCATCCTGGCCTCAGGCTGTGTGTGGGACTCATTCTCTAGAGACAACAGGCAGAGTCACTTCAGCCGCCACCATTCTCGCGTCTTTTCACAAGTAGTCAGAGGGTCTGTCACCACATCACCTGCCTGTCAGGAAGCCCTGGTTCTTTGAGCCTGGACTTTCCCGGCTTTAGCATTGAGTGTGTTGCGCTATGGGAGGTGAGCAGGAGAAAATGGGCGGCTCATGCAGCCCTCGCGATGCCATCTGCACTCCTGGGCCCATCTCTTCCCAGAGGCCCTGGTGCCACCTCTCACCCAGAGAAGCTGTTTGGTGGTGTAGCCCCTCCCCGTCAGGCGGCTGCCAGTTCGATCTGCATGCAGGCCTTTTGAGTGGGGTCTTGGAGAAACACACCCTCACCCTTCACCACTGGGTCCGGGATCTGTAGTAGGGAACCATGAATGTCATACCCGGCTGTCCGAACAATTCTCACACCTCTACATGCCTCCTAGAATCCATGCATGTCCAGAGATGTGACTGCAGGTGCAGTGAAAATGTCAGGTGTCTGTTCTTGGCCAGATTATATTAACTCTGTAGTGACACTGGTTCTTTTGTGAAGGTGGCAAAGTCACACTATATGTTTATACACATACGTGTGTGTGGTAAAGATAGTAAAAAGAACAGCCTGGAAAACAGTGATGTCCCCCGGGAGTGACCCTTCTGGCCTTCCTCGTGCCTCGTCGTCCAGGACCCGGGCAGTGGTGAGGCCCGTGCTGGCTCCGGGCCAGGCCGAGGGTATGAAGAACCACGTTCATCCTGGGCAAGGACCTTGTGGTCGCGCCATCAGGACAGCACCCCAGGCCCAGCCCTGACCAGCCCATGGTCGCAGCGGGGAGCATTGTTCCTGGGAAGCTGATTTTGTGGCAGAGTCATTTTTATGTTTTTTAAAGTGTTTTAAGCTGTAGTGTTTTATGTGATTGCACCCTGAGGCTTTGTGGTGCAGGGCATGGTTTAAAAATTGACTAAATAAATAAGATTGTGACATAACTGAGATGGGGGGACCAGCCTCACTCTACCTCCTAGTGGAGTAAAATTCACAAAATCGGTACATGGGTGTATCTCTGCCCTGGGGAGAAGGAGAGCACTTTTTAGCCAAAAAAGAGACTGCTATCCAGAATAACTTTGTATCCAACAGGACCCTGTCTGTTCTGGTGACGGTTGCTGTGTGCCAACCGCCATCCCTGAAACCCCTTTCTTGAGTGATGTGAGGTGAGGGTCAGGCTCGCCGGGCAGAAGTGGTCCTGCTTCTCAACGGAAGAGCTCAGAAAGCAGACAGTGTTGCTCTGAAGTAATTTAGAAGAGACTAACTTAGCGGAGTCAGTGTTCCATACAAGGCGTAACAGGAAAGCAGTGATCCCGTGGGAGGGAGTTTGGAGACCTGAGAACTGGGGGCTTTGAGGATGGATCTATTTCATGGTGAGAGGCATTTTGTTGGGCTCTTCTGTGGTCAAAGGGATTAAAGGTCGGGGTGGTACCACGCCGCTGACCCACAGGCGCCGTCCCTGTATGTGGGATGCAGTGGGGGCACAGCTGGACCCAGGGCAGCAGCCCACACAAGGTACAGCTCTTCTGAATGAGTGCTGCTGGCGAAGAAGCCTGGGGAATGCACCCCCTCACGTCCTCGGGAACGCACCCCCACATGTCCTCCTCCAGGAGATGCCCAGTGGGGTCCTATGAGAAACCTGCAGTCAAGAGCTTATGTGGCTTTTATTAAAACACGTCATTTTCAAACGTATTTAACCAAAGAACCACACCTTCCCTTCTGGAAAATTCTGCGTTTGTGTAATTTTCAGCATATATCCTCCTCTTGGACCGTTAAATCTCAATTTCCTAATTATTCTTAATAGAACTAGCAACACTTTCACTCCGTTTGCACATTTACAAGTGAAAACTTTATCTCTGTTCTCTGAATTGAGGCAGCGATATTTGCAGTGACAATTTTTCTTCATCCTTGCTTCAAAGTCTCCAGATAAAGTTGTCATGAGTTGCTTGAGGCCTTTAGGTCACAGGTTGGCCAGCCGAGTCAGGTCGGAGACCCCTCCTGGGGGAGCCCCCCTTTTCACCACAACGAAAGTCTCCCTGCGTCTTCTCCCATGCCCCTCCCCGCCATGACTCAGGAAGCTTGAGGTCACCTGTGCTAGTGACACGGGCTTGGTACGTTTCAGAGCCAAGTGGGACGGGACCCCTCCAGAATGTCATCAGGAGGCCACCTAGAGACAGGGACCGTGGCCGCCCGCAGTGTCCCCTGGCCGGGCGCAGCGCGTCCTCCCGATGGGAATGGAGACTGTGCCGCCTCCCCCGTACTGTTGTTGAGTTTGGTTCTTGCCTTTGTCAGCACCCACTTATCAAGCTTAAACTCTAATTACACTTATCTGTGCTGAAAATTGGCTATTATCACCACTTAAGCGCCTCCTAATTGTAAGAAATTCTTCCTTAGCCAACTATGGCGGCTTTCCCGGAACCGCAGCGCCCTCCTCTCTAAACCGAGCCCCTCTTGCCTCTGCTCTCGCCGGTCTAGGGGTGAGCAAGGTGGTGACCGTGGACGTGAAGGGGCCCTGGCAGCGCTGGCTGAAGGTGCGCGACCTCACGAAAGGCGTGACCTACTACTTCCGCGTCCAGGCGCGGACCATCACCTACGGGCCCGAGCTGCGAGCCAACGTCACGGCGGGGCCGGCTGAGGGTGAGTGGCCGCTGCCGCCAGGCAGCTCCGCGCCGACTGCCACTCAGGCTGTCACCTCACACGTCGCGTCGCCGTGTAGGGACTGTCCACACTTAGCAAGAGAAATAAGTGAGTTCAGTTTTTAAAATAAGACTCATAAGAAATGTTAGTTTTCACATGTCATGAAGGGGCCATACAGTTTCCCACTGACAAACTGTTTTGGCCTTAAAAATACTAAGTAGAGGGCGGCAGAACCGAGGCTTCCACTGTGTGCGGGCACAGCCCTGGGCAGAGCGCTGGGCACTTTCCATCTTCTGGTCAGCCCCACCAGGCCCATGTTAGCCTCCCACTTTAAAGGTTGGAACACCGAGCACGGGTGGCCCAACCACCTGGAGAGCTAGAAACCCAGAGAGCGTGGGCCCCAGCCTGGGGGATGAGAAGCCCCCCACAGTCAAAGCCTACCCTCTTTTCTGTTTTACCCCACAGGCTCTCCAGGTCCCCCTAGAGATGTTTTAGTCACCAAATCCGCCTCTGAGCTGACCCTGCAGTGGACCGAGGGGAACGCCGGCAGGGCGCCCACCACAGGCTACGTCATAGAGGCCAGGCCGTCAGGTAAGGGTGGCGGGGCCCCGGAAACGGGTCTCTGCCCAGTGAAAGCGGTTTTTCTGAGGGGCTGAGTGTCAGAGCTCTCAGCATTCCCTAGGGGCGCCGAGGTTGAGCGGGTTTCTATAATCACAGCAGTGCTGTTAACCTGACAGGCAGCGGCCATGACCTTCTGGCCTCATCACACCTCGCGAGGAAGATGATCAGTGTTCCCAGGTACACGTACGTCAGAGCTTAGGGACACTTAAGATGTTGCTGACCCATCAGTAAGATCCAGGAGCGTTTTCAGGGGCTTGTCCTGGGGGCCTGGGAAAGGACACAACCATTTCTGACCACTGTGAGCATTCCTGGGAGTGGTGAAGCCCACCCACTGTCTGCTCCATCTCCGGGCGTCTGAAGCGGAGGCCTCAGATCCGTTCCCTGCCCCACCCGCCCTGAGAGGCTGACCCCTTCTGTCCTTGCAGCTTTGCTAACTGAGAATGGACCTTAGTGGAAGTGGGTTTCGGATGGGTTGAGTTGGATATGACTGCTTGGTGCCAGGGGCTGTCACCAGATACAGAGAACGCCCAAGTGAAAACTTTATCTCTGTTCCCACTGTGCCCACTGTGGCCCTCGGGTGTGGCACAGCTGATCGCAAGTATCTGAGCACAAAAATGCAGGACGTGCTGGGGACACATCCAGAATGTGAATCAATGCGCCCTGCTGCCAGGGACGGTAGCACTCAGGGTCACCTCTGTCTGATGGTCAGGAGCTGTTAGACCAAGAGGAAAGGTCCCAAAATTTACAGACACCACTGTGCCGGACACTTCCCCTCCGCCCCCACCAAACTGATTTTCAAGATTACTCGTTATAAGAGCCTTCTAGAAACTTCTAAGGAGGAGCCTAGGACATAAGACCAAAGAAAATGTCTATTTAAAGGCGATGTGAAAAATTCTTTGTCTCCAGAACTCACATGCAGCTAGCCAGCCTGAGGGACCCTGAGGGTTTCTGTTGACAAAGCATTCGGCCTCTTCTGGAAACAGGGGGTCCCAAATCAGTGACCAGCCGGGGCTTAGCAGAGGCCTCTGTGGTCACTGGGTTCCCCCTGTACTCCTAAAGGAGATGGCCCCCAGAATAGCGAACCGACTGCCTGCTGAGGACATGTGATGTGAGAGCACTTTCGGAGATCAACAAGAGCTGGGACTAAAGGCCCGAGGGAAGCAGCTCCTTTTCTCCCCAGACGTGGGGACGCATGGATCACAGAGGTCACTTTGCTGACTCTTCAGGGCCACCAAGGGGCTCACGATAGAATTCAGATCTGTGAACTTAGATGGGAAGAAATACGTTTTTATTTTCACGGCCTTCTTCCTGAAATTTAGCATTTCCTTCACTTACACTGTAGGCACTTCGGTTTGCTAGGGCTGCCATAACCGAGAACCTCACACGAGGTAGCCCAAATGACAGATGTATTGTCCTACAGCCCTGGAGGCTGGAAGTCCGAGATCAAGGTGTGGGCAGGCGGGTGCCTTCTGCGGGGGTGAGGGAGTCTGCCCCAGGCCTCCCCCGGCATTGTGCACTGCTGGCAATCCTTGGCGTTCCTTGGCTTGTACAAGCATGACCCAGACGCCTTCCTCTTACGTGGCCTCTCCCGGTGCTGTGTCCACATTTGCCCCTTTGTGTAAGGACACCAGTCCTACTGCACTAGGGCCACCTAATGACCTCATCTTAACTCGATGACCTACAAAGACCCTATATCCAAAGAAGGTCACATTCTAAGACATTGGAGATTAGACCTGGAACATAAGGATTTGATGGGACACAATTCAATCCATTACAAAAGCAATTGCGGTACCTGTGAAATCGGCAGCAGTAGACAGCACAGCTACTCCCCTGTCACGTGCCATCTATAGGTAGGTATTGCCCAAGACCGTTTCTAGTCATCACAGTGCTGAAATCACGGTCTTTGTAGACTCCTGCAGACCTTGTTATCCAAAGTCACCCTGGGGCGAGGCTCATTCCAGCCCTTTCCACCACGTCTTCCAAGAATCGTATAGCTTAACACGTGGTGCAAAGAAAACCCTGCACAACCCACACCTTCAGCATAACCAGGAGACAGACATCACTGCAGACTTCCACTTCCCTCTGAGAGCTGTAAGCATCACTAATAGAACTGGTGTCCTTTCTAATTTTATTTTATGCGTCAAAAACCATTCTCAGAAGGTAACCTTCCAGGTCAGCAGATTGTCAGAGGGTCCATGGCACCAAGAAAAGATTGGGAAGCCTGGCATCAGGGGACACACAAAAGGCCCTGGCCAAGTCACCCCTTCTATCCGAATGTGTCTTCCCGGCTAGAGAGTTAAAACTCCCGGTGGATGTGTGTTCATACGAGGACCACGCGAGGGACCCTGGGGTGACGCAAATGCTCTGTTATCTGCTATCAGCTCCCCTCTTGTAATGTTCTGTAGCTTCTCACACTGTCACCAATGGGGGGACATTGGAGAACGGACACAGGGGGTCTCTGTTTTATTTCCCACAGCTGCATGGAATCTACAATTATCTCAAATTTAAAAGTTTAGCTGAAAATTAAATACATATTCCATGGATGGCCTCCTCGGCCCGTTCAGCCCGGGGCACGATACATCTCAGAAAGCATTTTCGTGTCGGAGCTCGGCCTGCAGGGAGCGGAGCACATCACCAGGCACACGCGGGCACATGGGCTTAGAATCCTAACACTGGTGAAGGCGTTCCAGCACTTTCCAAGAAATGATAGGTATTGATCTCAGGCTTGCCTGGAGAGCCATTTAATTCCTCCTCAGGTTACCATATGCTCATCCACCCCCTTAAGGAAGGAAACGGGGTTCCTGTTGGTGAGAAGCACAGCTTTGGGGGGCTAGGGCGGGGCTGTGAAGATCAGGGATGCAGCTCGCCTCTCACACAGAGCCCCCCCGCCCGCCCAAGGGCCGTGGCCAGACTGAAGCCACAGGAAGCCCACTGGAGGTGTGAGCTGGGGGTCGGTACCAGGATGCAGAAACTGACCCACAGGGACTGAAACGTGACAAGAAACTGACCTGGGAGAGCTGTCTGTTTCCATAAGCACCAGAGAATTTGCTTTCACTTCCATTTTGCCGCTCAGCATCTGAGAGCAGGTTGCCAGCGATGACCCTTCCAGATCAATGGCAAAACCCACTCAGCCCGCTGGACGCACCATTTTGTCACTGAAGGTTGAGAAAGTCACCCACCCTGCTGTGACTGAAGCCAGCGGCAACTCGAGTCAAATGAAATGCTTTTATGGGTTGTCAATATTTACACACCTTGCGGGCGCCTTACGGCTTTGGATCTCAGCTGTCATCTGTTACAAGCCTCATTACACAAGACATTAGCCACCCTATCGTCTCGTTTTCCCCACCGAAGCTCTCCTGCAAGACTTCCTCCAGGCAGGGCGGTGGTTCTCTGAGGGAGCTTGCTTTTGGCATGTGGGCCATGTGTTTCATCAGGAGGGGTTATTTTTGATAGGGGGCCACCCAGCAGCCACGCAGGGGTCCCCTCACTGCTGGATGTCTGGTAAAACTGAGCCACTTTGGGTGCGGTGGCCCCGGGGTGGCCCCAGGCTGTCTGCTCGCCTGATGTCTTCCCACCTACCCAAATCTCTATCTAGCCCTAGAAGCTCACCCGCTTGGGGGCTGGTGCTGGGAGGGTGGCCAGTGGGCTCGGGCAGCCTGCAGCAAGTGGCAGTGCCGCCCCTGCTTGTCTGCGCCTTCTTTTCCGCCCCTGCAAATTCTACCGAGGAACCCCACTGCTGCCCTAATGCAGAGACACAGAACTGAACAGCAGCTGATGAGCAGCGAGCTAAACCGCAGCCTCCTCTGACACCCGGAGAAGGGCTTCTGTGAGGTGGGCCCAAGGTCACCACCTGCGACGCCACAGCCCCACCTTGCTGAAGACTCGTCCACTTCCTCGGAACCAGGCTCACCAGGCTCCCGGGAAGGCGGTGGACACCAGGCATGCGCACATGATTTATTTACACAAGTTACCTGGGCACGTCCCCGTATAGCTCCCGAAACCTGATTTACATATTGATACAATAGACTGGAATGACACTAAGGATATAAATAGATTTTCCCTCAGAAGCAGCTCTGAGGTACATATTTGAATGTACCCAATGCAAGCCGACTCACAAGTAATGTACTCACCCCAAAGGTGAGAGCTGCTTAGATGGAGGGCAGGCCCTCATCCATGATTGGGAGCCTCCCCATCTTCTCCTCACTCATCTCGTCCATTTGGGGTCTTGGGCCAGGAGACTTTTCTGCTGAACAAAGAAGAAAATCAGTATTTTTCTGAAGGTATGAGGTCACAGAAGTGCCCAAGTCGGCACTCAGCCGGAGGTGCAGCCGCAGCTCCGATGGCGCCCCCGGCCTTGTCCTCACGTCCTGTCTTTCTGGGAACCACATGTGTTGACAGCCCGTCAGCTTGCTTCCCGCTCCTTTCTGGGCTCAGGGTCCCTCGCAGGCCATCCTTTGCGTTTTGCCATTCATCTCACTTTGTCTCCTGCCTTAAACAAGGATTAGATAAGAGGTAAATGTTTTATCAGATCTATTTAGCCTCATGTTTCAGCCTCACCTGTTTCAGTTAAATTTCTGACCCAGGGTGACCATTTATGTACCAAGAGAAACGGCAGCGTTTACAAGACAAACAGCTGACAGTCTTCCATTTGCTCAGAGCCGCAGGCTGACAGTCATGTTGTGGGTTGTGTGAGTTAGTGGAACCAGAAATTTCGGGCCATGAATGACAGTTTCACTCAGCGTGGAGACCCTGTTTAATTGTCCTTAAAATCAGACTCTGTACTGGCATCGCGTCCGCCCTAAAACCTACAGCACCAGCTAGTTCTGGGCGCTCAAGGGATAAATTGAGCGACAAACAGTCAGATGTGCCTGAGCTGGACTCAGTCTCAATTCAGAAAAGAGGTGCTCGTGTTCCCAGCTTTCTTAGCAGGTTGTCTGGGGACAGGTGTGCCTCCTGCCACTGGGCCCAGGGAGAGGCTGGCCCGGAAAGAAAAGCTGACTCATCCTTTCTGTCTGTCGCTGGAAACAAGTACATCTAGGACAGAAACACCTGTTCAGGCTGGAAAAGACGTCGTTCCTTGGGGTATTCAGTAAGCCACTTCCCTCTTTTTAGTACAAATTCTGCAATGAAGGCAGCAAAGACAGAGATGATAGTCTTCAAAGAAAAGCTAACCAGTTGAGGAGCCACTCTTGTGTTGGGGGATCCCACTCAGCCCTCCTTCTGAGGCTGGCATGGTCTCAGCTGTGCAGTCAGAGTGTGATTTACTTAGGACTATTTCTCAGCACTTTGCGTGGCATTTTCCCAACTTATGTGTCAGTAAGTAAGTCTCAGGTGTCCATTAATGGAGGGCAGACTGAGCAGACAGGCCTGGGCTCACCCCACCAGCACCACCCCAGAGCCCTCTCCCGTAGACATCAAGTGGAGGGCCCAGTCTGAAGGTCACCATTACCACTCAGGAGGTTCAGAGCCCTCATGCCAGCAGGGCTTCTCCTCGGTCATCAGGGCGTCAGCCATTCGGGCATGTGGTTGTGGAAGACATGATGACTGTTCTCTTTAAGCCAATCATGGGTCAGGACGATGACTTAGGAACTCCCTAAATGGGGAGTGAAAGCCAGAGTAAGCTCTCCTGAGCATCCCAGCAGGGCTGAGCCTCGCCTGGGGCTGGAGAGCTGGCTGGATGGGATCCCAGAACCGCCTTTTACAACATACGGGGCCGCTGTCCTCTCGAGCGCTGACTGAGCTGGTAGCCCCAGCACTGGGAGTTACCCTGGCGTAAATCTCACTATGGCTAATGGTTTCGTTACGTCACATTTCCCCTAATTTGTGGAGATACTTTTCTCCACCACTGATCTGTGGAGACACTTCACGGTGTAACACAGATGAGAAGAACAGCCCATGGTAGGGGAGCGGTGGGCTCTTTCACAGCTGCCGTCGCTCTTACCCACTCGTGACCGTGGTATAAACCTCAGCATGGATAAACAGCCCGCAAACTATAGTGAAGCCTGGGATGCTGCGTGTGCTCATTTCAGAAGAATTAAGCAGAATAAGAATGTGAGTACTCCCTTCTGTTAATTCAGAAGGAAACCTATGGGATGACTCCCGTGCCCCGACGTTCTCCAGAGTAAATGGATTGCTAAATACATCAGTCTGGGTTGAGGCTCTGTATCAATATTTTAAAATGTTTTTATGAAAAATGCACACAATTCCTGTAGCTATGACAGAGGGCTTAAAATAAAATGTGGCCTTCAGGTGACAGTAGAGGAAGGGGAATAACCTTTTTCCTTCGGTAGCAGAAAGGTTTTACAGAAACGTTAATGCAAAAAAGACATTCAGAGAACCCGCCAGAGATGCACATGGACCAAGAAGTCAGAGAGCCTCCCACACACCTCAGCCCTTCATCCCAATGGGTTTAAGCAACATCCAGGTTAAGGGTCTGTATTTTTTTTCTTTAGTCTCTTTAACAGCATAAAACTGTCTTTGTAGAGGAAAACACTGCACAACTCATTCAACAGTTAAAGCCCTTAAAACAGTGACTTGCTCATAGTAAGTGTTAAATAAAATGGTGCTGGTTATTATTTGCTTGTGGAGGCCCTGCGAAGGGATGGGGATGCAAAGATGGATAGATAGATGGATGGGAGGGAGGGAAGGGAGATGGATCATGTCAACAGATATTTATTGAACTCTTGAGGCACATGGTGTGAGACACAGGTTAAGTGTGAGCTGGTGCCCAGGAAGCCCAGTGGGCGACACAGCCCCTTCTTCCAAGAATGTAGGGGTGAGGTCAGAGGAGTCTGACGGGGTGACAGGACCTTGTTCATTTTCCCCCACCCGCTGCCCGTAGACTATAAAAGGCTCACTGAGAACAGAAATCGCATCTGATCCCCTGATGGGTGCAACAGGGTCTGAGCAAAGACTGCTACCTAAGCATTCGTGAAGGAAAGCAGGGGTGATGGGGGGGGGGGTGTGGATGGGAGGAAGGGACCACGGGGCCCCAAGGCAGAGGGAGCGGCATGTGCGGAGAAAATGTTATTCCCTGCTCATGCGAAATTCAGAATATGTCACACACATGCCGTGTGTGGTCCTCAGTATTTTAAAAGGGGAGAAAGCCTTAAGCTGTGGCTTGCCATCTTGACATCATTAGTGGTAGAGGGTGTGCTGGTGAGAAATGAGTATAAATGTGACTATTTAGAAATAAGAACTCACGGTACTACCTTTCTGCCAGTACAGAGACTTGTGCCTTTAAAATCTCACCCACGTCCGTTCCTTCATTAACCTGTGACTGTAAGGACTTAATCGCCGCAAACTCTAAACCCTGTGCAAATATAGACTTACACACTGGCAATTTTCTTTCTGTTTACGGTTGGGCTAATCCCCTTGCTCGCATCTGGTGTTTGGAGGTGTGTGATGAGGTTGGTTTCCAGGTGACCTCAGCTCCTTATGGAGTGCCAGCTCGTGAGCGTGCATCTGCAAGCTGCTTCCCCCACTGAGACCCTGGCTATTTGAAAACAGTGCATACCTGTGCCTAAATGAGTAATTATAATCCACAAAGGGTCACTACTTCAAGCGAACATCCTGGGGTTCTTTTTACCACAACCTCCTTACAGGCTGGGTTTATATTTGGTTTTATGAACCCTCGTGTGGTGTGGCACAGTGTGGGAAGCGTAGTTGTAGCGCTTTATAAATACGAACTTGTTTAATGCTCACAGCACACCTGGGTGTAGGTGCCTTTGTTGCCACCATTCCACAGACGAGGCACAGAGAGGCTGAGCACTCTGCCTGAGGTCACACAGCTGGTGTGTGTGGCAGGCCTTGCACCAAGGCCATCCTGTAGTCAGGGCGCATGCTGTCTGAAGCCTTGATGACAGGCTGCTGAGCACACCCCCTCCGGCCCCGTTGGGAGATGCTCAGAACCAAATCCTTTTGCTGCCTCCATTTTCTCTGCATCCAAATTTCCTGGCTTTAATTTCAATTTGAATGTTCTCCTATATGTTGGGATTTAAGTAAAGTCAATATATATTTTTATTGTGGTAGCATATACAGAACATAAGATGTACCATTTAACCATTTTAACTGTACAATTCAGTGGCATTAGGCACATTCACACTGTTGCATCACCATCACCACCGTCGTCTCCAGAACTTTCCACCTTCCCAAACTGACACTCTGTCCCCATGAAACACTAACCCCCTCGCCTTCCCCAGCCCCGGGCACCCACCATCTACTTCCTGTCTCTGGAGTTTCACTCCTCTAAGGACCTCGTATCAGTGGGGTCACACAGTGTGTGTCCTTTGTGACTGGCTGATTTCATCAGCACAGTGCCCTCAGGGTCCATCTGTGCTGCAGCAGGTGACAGAATTCCTTCCTTTCTAAGGCTCAGTAACGTTCCATGGTATGGCTGGACCCCATTGGGCTGTCACTCACCCGTCAGTGCACCCTGGGCTGCTCCCGCCTGTTGGCTGCTGTGAACAGTGCTGCTGTTCAGATCCAATGTATATCTTCAATTTACACTTGTGCTTGGTAGCACCTGGGCATGGATTAAAAACCGAGCTGGTCTCAGAAGCTGTGACGCTGCAGCCATTGCAAAAGGCCTGCAGGTTGAGGGCGGCACTTGGCTAGTTTGGTCCTGGGGGTGAGGGAGCGAGGCCCTGGCAGGAGCCGTGCCAGCCGCCACCTGACAACACCACGTGTAGATAATGTAAAGTGTTGGGGGCACTGTGGCTACCATCCAAGGCTGTGCGGAGAACAAGTGACAGCGTCACCGCAGATCTGGCAGCCGGCTAAGAAGCTGCTGTTTAAAGTTTGCTCTTGCATCGTCATTTACCAGTTGGAATGGGGGTGGCACACCGTGGGCCCAGCAGTGGCGTCAGGGGGCTGGGGTGGGCATCGTGTGGGTGGGCCAGGGAGGCACAAGCGGGCAGCAACCCCAGCAAGCTGGGAGCCAGAGATCCTCTACCAGAGGTGGGGTCCAGGCGGAGCGCAGAGGGGAGGGCCTGGAGCCCCAGGCGGATGCTCAGGGAAGTGCCCCCCCACCCCCTGCAGCCCTGGCAGAGCCTTATCACGAGGGGGAGGATTCCGCTCCTGCCCCCAACCCTGTGCAGCTCACCCACAGGCCCCGGCGTGCGGACCCGCGAGCTGACCAGGAGCAGGGGCTCCCGTTTGGGGAAAGCAGCCCTAACCTGTGCTGTCACTTCACGCCTCTTGCAGATGAAGGTCTGTGGGACATGTTTGTGAAGGACGTTCCCCGGAGTGCCACCTCCTACACCGTCAGCCTGGACAGGCTCAGGCCAGGAGTGACCTATGAGTTCCGCGTGGTGGCCGTGAACCAGGTGGGCTACGGGGAGCCCAGCAGCCCCTCCACAGCCGTGTCAGGTAGGGACCCTCCGGGAAAGCTGCTTCTGAGGGAGGGGAGGACATGGCACCATCGTGGGAAGGGGGGACCTCGCCGTGCTGCCTGCAGACTCTCCGCAGCAGCAGTGGGGTTTGCCCAGAGAGCACGGTGCTAGGAGGCCAGTGTGGGTAACCGGCCATCGCCGGCGAGGCCTGCACGCCCACCGGGAACAAAGTGGGGGTTGCTGTGGATGATGCAACACCAGCAGGCTCCTTAGGAGGTGAAAGCCTGAAACCTGGCCTGTGGGTTCAGACTGCTGTCGTCCCTTAAGGAACCCGGTGGTGCTACATGATCCCAAGCAACGCCCCCTTTTGTCCCCAGTGGGCGCACATTTCCGTCCATCCAGTGAGGTATTTGTGTCAGGCAGACGTGCTTTCTGTGGCGGTGGCCTTGGGCCTCCCCTGCGACAGGCTTGCTGCTCATCCTGGCGTCCGGTCTCAAAGCCAGCTCCCGGGCAAGAGGCATTTGGGAAGTGCTGCGTGGGGCCCCAGGGCCATCTGGCACCTTGCAGGAAACAATTTCCATTTTTCTGCTCTTAGTAAACAGAATAAAACATGAGAAGAAGCATATCCTTCTTTAAAGCAATTTTTAAATGAAACCTTTTCATTTATCAAAAAGCACATCTAAGAATGGGGCCAGTTGTTCCTCTCAGTTCCGCTGAGGCACAAAATAAATAAATCACAGCCCGCTTGTAGGGGCCTGAGGACGCCAGAGCCAGCAGACGCACCCAGCGGGTGCGGCAACCAGAGGTTTCCATGCAGGTGTGGGCGGGATCCAGGTGGGCGCGAGCAGGAGTCAGATCGGGGGGCCTCCTGGGCTGAGGCGGCCCCCCATAGTTAGTGTGGGGCCCTGAAGGCTTTTCTCATTTCCTGCTGAGAAAGCTCTCTGGTGGCAATGTGAAGAATTGATTTGAATGGGAAAGTGGCTGTGTTGGCCACCAGGAGGTAACAGGGCCTCGGGCAGGTGGCCGTGGTGATGGGGGGAGGGGGACACTCAGAGGGAGGCCTGGCACTTGGAGAGAGGGGGACATCAGACACTTCTGTCCCTTCCTCCCTTTAACCCGGACAGCATTTGTAAGCAGATGAAGTTAAGAGAAACAAGCGTGCAGGTAGTTTCGATGGACAAGGTCAGGAAACTCTGGGATAGACAGGCCTCCGGAGTAGCGGGCCTCATGGGGGCCAGAGGAGCCCTGAGCCTGGTTCCCACAGAAAAGGTGGAAAACTGCTGCCACCTGATTCCTTCTGAGGCCACCCAGCCGCAGTCACCTTCCCTGTGACTCGGGCCCCCCCATATCCTTACCCCGGCCCGGTCCATGGGCGCTTTCTGCCAACTGTCTCTGTGCGTTTGTGTCTGCCCTCAGCTCAAGTGGACACCCCGTTCTACGAGGAGTGGTGGTTCCTGCTGGTGGTGGCGCTCTCCAGCCTGATCGTCCTCCTGCTGGTGGCGTTTACCCTGGTCCTGCACGGGCAGAGCAAGAAATACAAGAACTGCGGCACAGGTGGGCCGCCTGCCTCGTTCCCCCACTTCTGAGCGTGCCCCGGGCACCCGAGCTCCCACACTTAGTGTGTCCCCTCTCCCAGACCTGCCGTGCCCACATCCACTTGTTCATTTTGCTTCCTGTAGGTGACAAAACAGGTGCAACAGGCGTGTCTCTGGAGGCAGCCAGGCATAGACAAACGGGGGCTCCCGACACGCCTGGCTCTGCCCTCACATTAGCCACGTGTAGTGGGTGCGTCGTTTGGGCCCTCGGGCCCCTGAGCCTCAATTTCCTCACCTGCAACATTACTCAGATGCACTAGCGCTTTCAAATATGATTAGAAAGTGTAGAGCATTAAAGGGGTAAAGTGACGTCCTGCTCGGTAGCGTGAGAACAGCGGGCCAGCACTTGGCAGAGAGTTAGGTGTGGCTCATGGAGTCGCAGGAACGGAGGACGCAGCCCGGCTCGCTGGGAGTTTGCGCCTCGCCTGGTGCCCCACGTCTGGCTCGGAGCCCTCTGAGGGCCCGGCCACCCCGGGTCCCAGCACAAGCCCCACACCTGGCGCCCAGTGAGTGTTTGTTGCTGGATGAATCACCGTCATTAGAGAAAGGGCCAAAAGGACATGGGCGTGGCTGGCCGGCCACAGAGGAGCTCCACGGAAGGACTCCGTGTATAGGAAGGTCAGGGCGGGTGTTTCTGATCGGCAGGCAGGACAGCGTTGCTTCTCGGGGGAGAAGCACAAACAGAGCAGGTACCTGAGGGAGCCTTCCGGGTGCGGGAAACACTCCCCCTCCATGACAAGGGCAGTTATGCCGGTAACCCCGGGCGCCCAAGATCAGTACGCTTTATGCATGTCATTATCCTCAACTTTTAAAAACATTCTCGTAATTGCCAGTAGATGACTTCTTCATATAACCAGAATACAGCGAGCTCTGGAGCATGGCCTGCTCTTAGCCTGCACCGCTGGAGCCGGGCCGCTGGGGCCACCGGGAGTGTGGGCAGTCAGTCCTCTGGGACCCTCAGCAGGGACAGGCCCTGGCTGAGGCCGGCTCCCGCCCCTTCTCATCAGCTCGGCTGCCTTTCCTCTTAGGAGGAGGTCACCTGAGGAGGTAGCCTGTGCTGGAGCTGCCACACTAGCCCTCTGGGCCAAGAAGGGGGCCTAGCAGACCCCACCCCAGCCACCAGCACCACCGTCATTGTCCCAAAAGGGCTAATGAAACCATGCACCCAAAGCGCCTGGCCATTTGCTTTTGCAACTTAAAGCAATTCATCCCTCCAAGAAAGGATTTATTTTTTTCTGTGTAAATTCACTTCTAACAAGTGTTCCTAAATCAGATTTTATTCCTGTGGGACTTATGGTGTATGAATGGCATGTCATTTCACCGACTTCGTGCTATTACAAGAGCCCTACGTCTGCGCATGGAAAACCCGCCCGCTTTCCTGACCCTCAGCCTCACCCGGAGTATTAATTTACCATCGTCATTGAAGCCTAGGAAAAAATACTTGTCTCCCAGAACGCCTGCCTTCCTGCCCAGGGCACATCTGCACCTGAGGCGTTGCCGCCACGGCCTCATCTGCACCCTCCTGCTCGCCTCCCCACGCCTGGCCTGTCGGACTCCTTTCTGATCATGGTTTTCACACGCTCACCTCCCATCCACCCAGATCCCCCCTCGCCAGCCACTTCATCTTCCATTTGCTGCTCTGCTCATTGGCTTTTTTGGTTGCACACAAATAGAGCATTAAGGCGTGTCAAGGGCTGCGAGGACTCTGCAGAGGGGACCCTTGGGGCTTAGAAATGGGGGTGAACTGAGCAAGCAGCGTGGAACCCTGACATGTGCTCAGGCACTGTCCTGGAGGCCACCACCGCGGGAGCCAAACAGATAAAGTCAGGGAGCTCTTGGGACTTTAGTTTAGCTCACAGAGCTTACAGTCCAGTGAGGGGACAGAAGGCCGATGGTGAGAAGCAAGCAAATGTGAATGCGCGAACAATGCAGCAGGGGGCGAGCCCCACGCGGTACCACACAGGGCGAAGGCTCTGGGTGAGCAGGAGAGACGGGGAGGCTCGTCTTCTGGGGGTCCGGAAAGCTCCCTCCCATCTCCTGACATTTGAGCTGCAGGAAGGGGGTGAGGGATATGCGGGGGCAGGGGCAGACCAGCGGAAGCAGAGGGACAGCCGGAGGACCTGGCTGTCACGCCGAGGATGAGGGAACCCATCGGAAGCGCTACGTCCTTTGGCTTCTTACAACGTTACTGCTCTTCATTTGCTCTGCAGATACATCTTAGCATGTAATTTCATAGGCATTTGTCAGCTTTTTAAAAAGTGGCCTTCAGTGCGTGGACGTTATGTCATCATCCCCACACTCAGTTTGAGAACATTTTCCAGAAAGAAACCCTGTGCCCTTTGGCTGTCACCCCTCATTCATTTACTTTCTATTTACTGTTCAGTTATATG
Organism: Hipposideros armiger; assembly: GCF_001890085.2. NCBI lineage: Eukaryota > Metazoa > Chordata > Mammalia > Chiroptera > Hipposideridae > Hipposideros > Hipposideros armiger. Next base: position 2,802,596 of record NW_017731383.1, read on the forward strand.
AGTATGAGGAGTTGTTTTGAAATTTATTAAATATTTAATTTCCCCAATTTAGAAAAAAAGTATGCATCGGAGTGCTTTTAATCAAAGACTGAGAAGAATACTGGTATTTTGGTGTCAGTCCGAATAAACACGGAAATGCTAATATTGTCATTTTGCTCCAGCGTTGGCATTAACATATCATTAACACAGCTTTTCTGCCCAGCTCGACTCCCACTGTCCGCCGGCCCTGGGTTTCGCCCTTCTGTGGCGGGCACTCTACTAAGACGTCTGTGCTTGTTTTCCTGGCCGAATTTTAGGTAAAAACATCTCCAACATGGAGGAGTCCGTGACCCTGGACAACGGAGGCTTTGCCGGCTTGGAGCTTAACAGCCGCCACCTCAACGTCAAGAACACCTTCTCGAAGAAGAACGGTACCAGGTAGGGGACACAGCAGCTACAACCCCACGTGCCGCATCTGCCCTGGGTACTGGGTGCCAGCCACAAATGTCCCCTCGCCCACGGGTCCCCACCCAACCCCAACAGGGCAGCATTAAGTCCAGGATGGCGGGAAGGGCCGGCTGTGAAAGATCCCTCAAGATGCCCAGATGGCAGGCCGCAGGTGTGCAGGGAGGTGACCTGGGCAGACCCCCCAGCCCCACGCTGGCCTCCCATCACCTGAGCACCGGCCTTGAGGAAGTCCTGCTTCACGTGGTGTCACGTTAACCTGCGGCGGGCTGGCGATTGGGGCATTGGTGCCAAAATGCTGTCAGAGGCTGTGGGTTTCCTCTCACTCAGTCCTGACGAAGGCGGGAGGGCCGGTCAGGACGCCTGGGGGCAGGTGCCTTTGGCCCAGGCTGCCCTGAGCAGGTCGCTGTCCTGGCCCAGGTCCCCGCCCCGGCCCAGCCCTGGTGGCCTGCACTACTCTGACGACGACATCTGCAGCAAGTACAACGGCGCTGTGCTGACCGAGAGCGTGAGCCTCCAGGACAAGTCGGCTGACGCCACGGAATCCGAGGTCAGTGCCTGCGCCGTCCCGCAGCCGCCACGAGCCCCTGCTCTCCCAAGGCCACATACGTGGCCTCATTGGAGTCTCACAATGACACGTGGCTCCATGTATAGACGAGGAAGCTACGAGAAGCGCCGAGCTCAGACCCACAGCCCCTTCAGCCCGTTAGCCTTGAGCGGAGCGGGAGCTTGGGGTTGCTCCCACTTGTCAGCAGGTCGCTGCCTACATCCCGGGCTCCTGGGCAAGAGGGAGAAACCGAGGCGGCCCCCTCGAGAGGGGGGCTGCAGAATGAGCTAGATGTTGACTGTGCGCCCCGCGGGCCGTGCGTTTCCCACGTGCTGACCTCCCTAGGCCTGGCAGTCACTGGTCCTGGGCCAGCTCATAGCTCGGCAACACACCCAAAGTCACTTCTGATCTGAAGGCCATTCGCGTTCCGTTTGCTCTCAGAAATAAACCTAACGTGTCCTGGAGGTGACCACCGAGCTTGGTGGCCTCTGGACCCCAGTTGGAGAGGCAGAGGGCCTGAGCCTGCAAGACTGACAGAAAGTGGGGCCCCCTCCCCGCTCCCCCACATCTGCTTTTTCTCGTGCCAGCCTCCTGCTATTGAAAAGGGGGGTTTTGTCACAGCAGCTCTGGGTCACATAACAGGGTCAGGCGAGCTCCCCCGGCAGACGTGGCCTGTCCTCACTGAGCAGCTAGCCCGGGAGGCCTCGTCCCGAGGGAGGGCCAGCTTCCACCACGACCCCCGCCTGCGACCCATGAGCTTGCTACCTCAGGCCGCCGTTGTGTCTGGGCATCAGCTTACAGAGCTCAGCAGGTCCCGTGGGGGCTCCGAGAAGGGGATCGGCACCCCCACCCAGGAAGTGCCTTTCCCCACAGCGGGCTGTCTCAGGGCCTTACATCCCCGACCGAAACCGGCTGAAACAGCAGCTAGAGAGGTGGTTCCCTGGGGTCAGACCTGAGCTGCTGCATTTCAGACGTGCCAAGCTTGGGAGGGGGGAAAGTCACCAAGCCGTTTGCTGGACATGTAGGCGTACCCCACCTCTAGGCACTTATTCTCTAAATCAATATTTAATCTAAAAAAAGTCTCACCTTCATTTTGACCTGAATTCAGGCTTATTGAGCCCTGAGGCTCAATAAAATGGCTTCTTGTAAATTGTGGTTTGTATAAGAACTCCCAGGGAGGCGGGACAGCAGGTGCTTCTGTTTATGTTGACAAAGGCCGGGGTCCCCATCTGGGCCGTAGCCCCGGGCCTGGTGAAAGCTATGAACAGCACTGCGGATGTTCCGGGAGGTACATTAGTCTGAAATCGAGGGGCTGTCATGTGAAATCCTGCAAAACTGACCCGCCGTTTTGTGATAAAGAAACAGCAGCCTTGTTCTAGCAGTTAGCACCCAACACACCTCAGAGGCAGGACAGGGGCTGCGCTCCCGCAGACGCTCTGTGTCAGCAGTTAGACTCACCACCTGCTGCCCTCAGAGTGCTGGCGCCGGGATGACAGTCTCAGCGCTGGTTCATAGGCGGGTTGAACTGTTCACACTTCGGTGTGTGCTGAGCGCTAGTCGAGCGCCTACATGGGCCAGGCACACTCTTGGAGGTGCTCACACCAGCCCCACCAACTAGGGCGAGGCTCCCCGTCATCCAGCCTGTGTCTCCAGGGCCTAGCTGACACCCCGCATCACCACCACTATCTCCCTCAGCCCCCACCAGGGGGTCGGTGGCCATTCCCAGAGTAGACAGAATTGGATTCCTGAATTCTGAAGTATTTATTTGTAAAAAATTCTCAGAATGGTTACCGGGTAGCAGCTGGTTGCTTCTCCTCTCACATGTGGGGTGTTTTGAGATTCAAATTCAGCTAATCGTTATGGAGGATTATTAAGTACACGCTGGCACGGAGCTACGCATGTGCACAGGGGCACTCATGCACACATATATGTACACCTACATACAAGCACACGCACAGAGACGGAAGGGGGCGGGAGGGGTGACGGGGCAGGGAAGCGAGAAGGGAGAAGGGGAGGCGAGGAGGGGAGAGGCACATGGAATCCACACACAATCCTGTAAGGATTTATATAACAGGTGAGAAAGCCGGGCTTTCTGGTAGCCACCCGCTAAGGCCCTGTGGAGTTCAGCCTAAGGACTCCCGTGCCTGGGTTCTCTGTCTGCTCCTAGGTTCTCAGGTAGAGAAACAAGACTCATCTTTTTTCCAGAGCTCTTTGCTAGGTCTCGACTCTGAACCTTATGAATTTGGGAGATTTGCAGGCACTAAATATGCATGGGGTCCCACCAGAGGGACCTGGATGACTTGCATCCTCCTGGAAGCGCCAGCTCGGATGGAAATGTTTACTTTGATCCACATTTTTTAAACAGCTGGATTGAGATGTAATTCACATGCCACACAACTAAACCATTTGACATATTGGTTATTTAGGAGTGTGTTTTAATATCTTCATACTTGTGAATTTTCCAAATTTTCTTCTGTTATTGATTTTTAACTTTATTCCATGTGGTCAGAGAACATACTTTGTATATTTTAAATCCTTTTCAATTTACCAAGTCTCGCTTTATGGCCCAGCATATGGTCTATGCTGGAAAACTGTTCCAAATCCATTTGAAAAGAATGCGTTATTCTGACGTTGTTGTGCGGCGTGTTCTCTATGTGTCTGTTAGGTCTAGTTGATTTATAGTGTTAAGTCTTCTATATTTTTGATCCTCTGCCATCTGTTAATGTATTTCTCTCTTCAGCTTTTGTTGTTGAATTATCCACTTCTCGCTTCAGTTCTGTCACCTTCGGTTTCTTATGTTTTGGGCTCTGTTTTTAGGTGCATATATATTTTAATTGTTATATCGTCTTGATGGATTGACTCTTTTCGCAGTATAGCACGTCCCTCTTTGTCTCCAGTAACAATTTTTATCTTAAGGTCTATTTTGTCTGATGTTAGTGTTACCACTCAGTTCTCTTTTGGTTACTGTTTACATGGTGTATCATTTCCATCCTTCTAGTTTCAACCTATTTGAATCTTTGAATCTAAAATATGTCTCTTGTAGACAGTATATAGTTGGATCATGTTATTTTATTCATTCTGCCCATCTCTACCTTTTGACTAACTTGTTTCATCTCTTCACATTTAATGTAATTACAACTAAGCTAGAATTTACATCTGCCATTTGATATTTGCCTTCTGTCTCATATCTGTTTCTTTATTTTTCCATTACTGTCTTCTTTTTTGTGGACATTTTCTAGCAAACCACGTTAATCCCCTTGGTTTTGTTTTTACTGTATTTCTTTCAGCATTTTGTTACTTCAGATTTATACTAAATTTCAGTGACATGTAGGAGTTTTATACCTATACAGCTCTATTCTGTCCTCCCCTTTTGTGCTATTATTAAACATGTCTATACATTACAAACTCAAGAATTCCTTTTCATAGTTACCACTGTTCAGAATTGTATGTCTTTTAAAGAAGTGGAGAGAAGGAGAACAAGTATACATTTGGAGTTTTCCATTTTGCCCTTCCGATGGACTGTTTCGGATGCTGACCCTCTTCCTTGCTCCCCGTGGATTCAAGCTACCACCGGGCATCATTTCCTTCCTGCTGCCTCCTCTGTGCTGTTATGGTTAAATATGTTACGTTTCTATATGTTATAGGCCTAACAATACAATTAGGTACCTGTTGTTTTATTCAGTTGCTTTTTAAATTAGACAAGTGAAGAAAGAAATATGCAATTATACTATCTTTTATAATTACCTATGTAATTACCTTTGTTGGTACATTTTGTTTCTTCATGTGGATTTGAATTACTGCCTGGTGTCACTTGCTTTCAACCTGACAATCTTCCTTTAGTATTTCTTATAAGGCAGGTCTGCTAGCAGTGAGTTTTCCTATTTTTATCTCAGAATATCTTTATTTGCCTTTATTTTTCAAAGTAGTTTTGCTGAGTATAAGGTTCTTGGCCTTGATGGGAAAAAAAAAAAGTTTCTTGGTTGACAGTTTTCTTTCATCACTTTGAATGGCCTTTTGTCCACTTTTTTTTTTTCTTTCTTTTGTTGGTTTCAAGAGCTTCTTGTGGTCTTTGTTCTTTTAAAATGTTGATGATAGTGTGTCTAGCTGTGGATTTTGTTCCATTTCTCTTAAGTGTAGTTTATTGAGCTTGTTGGGTATATAGGTTATTTTATCAAATTTGGGGAGTTCTTTAAGTCATTATTACTTCCAATATTTTTTTCTGCTTCTTTCTTTCTCTTCTTACCCTGGCACCCTCCTTACACATATGTTAATGCACTCGGTGCTGTCTCACATTGATCCGGTGCTCTTTTTTTTATTCTTTTTTTCTCTTTATTTTTCAGATTGCATAATCTCCATCAATCTACAAGTGCACTGATTCTCTCTTCTGCCAGCTTCAATCTACTGCTGAGCCCCTCTACTGAATTTTTCATTTCAGTTATTGTATTTTGCAACCCCAGAACTTCTCATTTGGTTATTTTAAAATCATTCCTGTCTCTTTATTGATATTCTCTGCCTGGTGGAATATTGTCATCATAATTTCCTTTCATTCTTTAAACACGGTTTCCTTTAGTTCTTTGAACATATTGTAATAGCTGCTTTCAAGTCTTTGCTAACATTTGGGCCTCCTCAGAGGCTGCCTCTTTCTTTCCTTGTGTGTGGGTCACATTTTTCTGTTGTTTTGAAAACAGATCATTTAAAATAACATAACAACTCTGAATACTGCTATCCTCCTTGCTCAGAGGATTGTTGTTGTCGGCTTATTTGCTTATTTACGTGTCCAGTGACTTGGCTGGACTAGTTCAGTACACCCTCTGCCGTCACCCCTCAGGGGTGCAGCCTGGCACACGCACGCGGTCTCCTGATCACCAGGGATGACCACAGTCTTCGCCGACTCTCTGTCCCTTTTTCTCACGTCCCCATTAAGATGCTGGGCGGCCTGCCACTGTTGATATCACACCTAGCTGCTAACCTCCACTACTTGCTAGCTTTATTATTTTTGACAATTCCTCAGGGTATAAATTACTCCCTAGTTAGTCCAGCCCAAGTCCAGTCCTGTGGCTGTGGCAGGACGTTGCCAACCTTTAAATTTTGCTCTGACCCCAGAGAGCTCTCCCTGGTTCTCCCTGTTAAACTTGTGACTGGCTGACTGCTTCTTTTATCACAGTCACGGAACTACCAGCTTTCTCTTACGTTTCCCTGACGGTCTACACTGTTTCCAATAACAAGGGCTTGCTCGGCTCCAAAAGCCCCTTCGGCAGAGCTGGGGAGCTCTCCGTTCTGGGCACTGTCCCTGCCCTGTGCAGGACCTCTCAGTCACAGCACCACAGCTGGGGTGGGGACAAGGGCCCTCTTCTCCCGTGGTGACATGCCTGCTGAGCAGGTGGGGTGCTGGTTTGATATGGTCGTCCCTGGTCCTCTGGGCCTGCCTGTCTCCGCGTGGAGTGTCTTCCCTACAAGCGAGCTGGGGTGAGGACAACTGGGGCCCAGGATCCTCGGCCTGCCACGCCTGGTGTAGCCCATCCAGCCTAGGAGTGAAGCCTGGGTGAGGGCAGGGAGCGCAGTTCGCTTGGTCCAACCTGCGTGGATTAGAGCTCTGCAACACGGAGCTGAGGGCGGCACTTGTATGAAAGATGCTGGCGGCTTCCTCCCCCAGGTCAAACCAGATTCCTAGAGAAGGAGCTGGGAGGGGCGGAAGCCCTGTCTCCTGGCCACATCTCCTCAGGGTGCTGCTTTGGTCACACTGAGTGGGGGGCAGGGCGGCAGGTCATGGGTCAAGTGCCTCAAGCTCTTGTTCTTCTTAGTGAAATTTTGATTTTCTGGAAAAAAATATTTCTCCATTTGCTGTATGCGATTGCAGCCGTTTCCAGAGACTTTAAATGGTTGTATATAAAAAAATTGTCCCCAGTTAAACCATTATTCCGCTGGGGCGAGGACCCGCTGAGCTCCTCACACAGCCGTTTTGGAAGTTTCCTTTGAACTCATAGTTGATGGTGCTGATATTCAGAGGGGACCTTGGTTGGGTCCTGACATTTGCTTTCCTAACGTAGCATTGATTTCTGGCCTGGTCCCTTCACCCCCAGTTTACAGAAATGGAGTCCAGTTACAGATAACAAAGGTCCAGGGAGAGCAGAGCTGGGGGCGGCCGGCTGCAGAAAGCCCCAGGAGCTGAACCACTGGTTTCAAACGGGACGGCCCATAGTGACTTAGATCTGGGTTTAGAGCTAAGAGGTTTACCCTCCCCTCTGACAGCAGCTTCTAGGTTTAAATACATTATACAGGGAGAGTTTTCAGGTCAAGTACGTTCCGAGCCCAGGCGCGATCAACGGTGGGACCCAGTGTGGATGCGGGAATGAGGGGGCTGACGCAGGAATGAGGGGTCTCCTGCCCCCCCAACCCCGGAGCTGGGGGGAGTCAGAGCCCTTCCGTGAAGCTGATATTTTACTAAGAAAATAGTGATGCCATCCTTTCTCCATCTTTTTAAACCGTTTTCAAAAATACTGCTAAAGCGAAAATTCTGAGAATCAGTTCACAGGTGCACAAGAACCTGCCTGATCAGAGCTGCTCTAAATTAGGCCATCAGCATCACGTGACACAGGCTGCAGCTCTTTCTGTGTCTCCAGCTAGAAATAAGAGGGTTTGTCACTGTTTTATCACCCGACGGCTTATGAATTATATCAGGACTGCTGTTCAAATTGCATTTCAAAAACTGTTTTTGAAACCCACAGAAACAGTTCTCAAAATCTCTCCTGCTCCAACCAACTTAGACCAGCCCCTCGTACCTAATTAATTCCCTAATAATATTCGAGTCTTTCATCCTGCCAGTGTAATACCACAAGTGTTGAGATTATCTCTATTAGCTGCTCGCCAGGCATCTGTGTGCCTTTAGAAACTCCCACAGCCAGTCTGCCCCACATCCAATCACACGCTGGCCTTCTCTGGTTTCCTGGGAAACCAACACACATCTCTACTTCATATCACACGGGAAACTTTTTTAAAAATCCTGCGGCATTTCTTTTTTGTCAATAATTCTAACTCACTGAAATAGATCCCCATTAAAAATAATAATGTCATGTAAACAATAAACAGAGCAGGCAGCAGGAGGAACAGTGGCCTTTTAATGCAGCACTTGCTCGTGGAGCTAGCGACAGGGTCTGAGCAGGACCCAGGAGGCCGGCTTCGTGTCACATGGACCTGGTAGCTCCCTCTTTCTGTACAGTGGTTCACTTCTCCCAGGGTGGCTTTTGGAACCACGTGGCTGGATCCATGGGCCCTGGCCACTCAAGGCTCACAGCCACCAGCTTTGTCCCCACATAAAGAACTCTGGTCTTCCAGGCATAGCGAGTCAAGCCCCAGGCACGTTCCGATTGGCCCCGCGGATGTCACACGCCCACCCACTAGCCACTGTTTTTTGAGGGACAGGCCGTTCAGCCCATGGGAAAGGTAGAGAGGGATCACTTCCTGAACTACTCCTGACTGTGGCTCTTGCCAGGACCTCTCCTCAGTACCCACGTCTGTCACAGACCCCTCTGTCCATGCTATGGGACTGTTAGATCTTTAGTTGAGAAAATGCATGTGATGCATTGTTACTAAGCAGCCTCAGATGTAACAATCTTATTAGTCACATAACACACGTATGGGTGAGACCTTCCTATGCGTGGATTCTCAGCAGAGCTAGACATGCTCTTAGAAACACTGGCTCCTGGAGGACTCAGAGGTCTCTAGAGACCCCCCCCCTCGGTCCCACCCGGCCACCAGGAACCCGGCTTCTCTCCAGAATGGACAGCTGCAGGCAGGGACAGGCGAGGGCAGAGAGGGGGAGGAAGTGCCCGAAGGCTCCCCACCTGGGTGCTGGACGGGTTTACCGAAACGGGACGGCTGGCACGGACTGGCTGTGCGTTTGATGATTTGTTCGCCACTCAGGGAGACTTGGTATAAGACCCACCCACGTAAAGTGTTTCGCTAACATTTTATAAAACTGTGGTCGAAGGTGTCCCCAGAGGTACTGAAAGGCTTGTCTCTGCTCCTTTTGGCTATGATACCAGTGCTGGCTCTGGCCCCACTCTGTCCCTAGCCAGCGTGACCCTGAGAAGTTCTCTTGCTTCTGTGGGTCTTGGTGCTTTCAAACACGAAATGAGCAGACTGAACCAATTGTTACTCGTGACATTTTCCTCATGAGCGTGCTTTGCGGTTGGGAGGGCGACAGGAGGGCCCAGAGCCCCGGAGGACGTGGCCTGAGGAGGGCAAGGGGCTTGGATCTTGTGCGCGGCCCTCAGAGCGCCACGAACCTGACCCCGTTGTGGAGCCTGGCAGCGAATTCCTGTCGCCCGATCCTGGTGTTCTGTGAACTTCGGAGAAAAGGGTGTGGTCAGTATGTCTCAGCATGTGCTCCTCCCCATAAGCGTCAGGAAATTTAGAACCCAAATCGGTGTCTGAAGAACTGACAGACCAGCTCGGGGACTGAGAGCAGCCCCTCCAGCTTTTCTGGGTGGCATCACCCCCTTTTCTTCCTGTGCAGCTTCACACAGAGCCTTGTGAGATCCCTCCAGGCCTCTGGGAAACAGATCAAGAGTAAAACCTACAGCCGCAAAGACAGGGGCCGACCTCATCTGATGCCCTGAAGGCTGTACACTGAAGAATTCACATTTCTGGGCCTGGGACTGGATCGTGTATTACGGAACATCTCCAGCGGGTTGGACAGCCATCTGTGATGGAACCCAGTATTTCTGCAGCAAACCCCAAGAATGTTCACACAAAACAGGCTCCCATCAGTTCAGGGTCAGCTGCCAAGTGAGCTCAACGCAGGTCAGGCTTTGCCACCAAATGAGCTCGAAAGGCAGCTTTTGATTTCAGAGCATCGTGGGCTTGGGGATTACGGGTTGGGAGTTGTTGACCCGTTCAGCCAATGGAAGCAGGCGCTTGGAGCTGGGGTCCAGCCCCTCGCCTGCTGAGGCGGCAGGACCCTGGGGGTGCAGGGCTCAGGCATGGGCTCCCACCGCCCGCGAGACCTAGGCAGCTGGCGGGTCCCTCTCACCCTCTTTCTTCATCCATAAAATAGTGACAATCAACACACACCTCACAGGGTCACTGTGCAGCTCTAAACATTGTGACCTGCTGTGTAGTCGTGGCCGCTGAAAAGCCGCCGTCGCTAAACAGTAGTGTTGTCCTCATCGTCACCCAGTTACGGGGGAGTGGGTGTTCTCTGCATCTTGGGGAGTGACGGGACGGGACACTGCGCAGCCCTGCACCTATATGAGTTCTGACTCAGTGACGCGCAGGACGGCCAGGCGTGTGCCGCTGCCAACTGTTAGAGGTGCCATGATACAACCAGTTTACATTTAATATACTGAAAAGCCCCCAAATCTGTGACTTAACGTTACTTACAGGTAAATAGTCCGGTCGAGCCAGATGTTCAGGCTGTGTGGGAGGAATCCCAGGAGGCCCTGGGTTGCAGGACGAAATGCTGGCCCTCGGAGGGACAGTGTCAGTGCACGGATCAGAGCTTCCTGCGTGGGTGGGGGTGGGGGCCGGTCACTCTCTGACCATCAGCTGAGGGCGAGTGGGGGCAGGCATGTCGCTCACGTCGCTCACAGCGCCAGGGACTCTCTGTTCTCTATATGGACCCCACGTAACCTGATGGCAAGCAGGCACCTTCCCCTCCTCCTGTCCCCGCCCCAGCCTGCACATTCCCGGGTCCCTCCGGAGAGCAGAAGCCACACCCAGGAACCCCAGCTCTTATGACACTTCCCTGGTGATTCTGGGGAGCATCTGGGGGTCTCTCACTCCTTTATAAGCCACCCAGGCCTCCTGACACCCCCTGGGAAGGGAGAAAAGAGCAGGTGTGGCGGCCCAGCCCTGGCACTGGAGCCCAGAGAGGAGGCCCATCCTGCCGGCCGGGCAGCTGGACTGGGAGGGACGGACGGAGCCGCCATGTCCCGCCCCATCCTTGAGCCTCCCGGCTGGCCGGCCACCGCCGTGTCTATAGACCCGTTCCATTCTTGGACTATCTGCCAGGTCCCCTGGGGCGGCGAGGCGCCCACTGTGTTTCCAGGGTCTGGGGGCTGCACAGTGTGGGTCCTCCCAGCATCCTGGCGGCCAGGTGGCAGGGCCCAAGGATGAGGGTCCCGGACAGAGGTTCCCCCGCCCTCTTGGGAAACACTTGAGCCCCCATCACCTTTAGCAGGCCTTCCAGTGGCTTCTGCGTCACCCAAACCATAAAATACATGAAGTAGAGTTTTGCTTTACAAAAAATGACTAGAAACTGTGTGCACTAAATGTTCTTAATGGAAACTGCAGGTTTATCGCATAAGAAGAAAGGGGAGGAAACCCCTGAGGGACTGGTCTTTGCACACAGGGCGCTGCCCGGTCCCTCCTCCAGCTGTCTGCGCCCTGTCGTGCGGGTGGGGCCCGTCAGTGCCCAGGAGGGAGGGGAAGACAGAAAGGTGGACATCACGGCTCTTTTAGGGCCCCATTTCCCAGTGACCTCCCGTCGTGGCCTGCATGGACGTGAGTCGCGTGGAAATTCCTGTCCCGTAGAGGACACACCCCTCGTCACCTCCATGCCTGCTCAGGATGGGCCCCTTGGGTCCGGGGCTGCCCTCCCCATGGCCTCCCCTCCCCGGTGCCCAGTGCCACCTGCGTGCGCTCACCCCTCCGTCCCCCTCAGGGCACCGACTCCGAGGCCGAGGACGTGCCGCCGCAGCACTCCTTCGTCAACCACTACCTGAGCGACCCCACCTACTACAACTCGTGGAAGCGCCGGGCCCCGCACAGGTACGAGGCGGTGGCGGGCGGCGAGGGCCCGCAGCTGCACACGGTGGTGACCACGCAGAGCGCCGTGTTCGTGCCCGCCGGCCCCGGCGCCCGGACTGCGCTCACCGGCTTCTCCTCCTTCGTGTGACGCGCCTCCGGGGCGCCGGCCACGGGCCCTCGGGAGCCCGCTTCTGTCCAGACAATCAACTCCGGTAACCGAGCTCGAGTTTCTGTTTGAAAAGGATGCTGATAGGCGATGGTCTCACCTACTTGTGGACACTAGGTTTCAATTAGGAAGGTTTTTTTAATGGCTTTTTGTAACATCGCTGCAGGAAGCAGGTTTCTTTGTTTTTCTTTTCTTTTTACGAGAAGGTGTATTTCACTGGTGCAATGGCGTGGCACCCCGGACCTCCGATCCGGCCCCCCGGGCTGGGCTTCTCCATCCTCGCGCCACGAGGAGGCTGGAGGGGAAGGGGGGGCGGGGGCCAGCGAGACCCCCACCTGCCTCCAGCCGCCCGGCCTCTGCTCTACCTCCCGGGCCCCGGGACCAGCGCTCGCCTGTGCCAGCGCGAGCCCGCAGCGCCCCCCGGGGCTGCAAGAGGGAATGTCTGGCCCCGGCCGAGGGCTTCCCGAGCCGGCTGCGCCCTCGCTCAGCAGTGTCCAGCGAGGAGCCAGCGTCAAGGTTCCCTCCCCGCAGCCGGCAGGAGGCTGTCGTGCTGTCCTCTGACCCCGATGGCTCGGAGGCTGCACTGCGTGTCATCCCGGGGGTGAAATATTCGGGGCTTGCTTCTTCCTTCCTTTCTTCAAACCCGGTAGCGCGGGAGCAGGAGACCCCCCCACGGAAGCCCCAAGACAGCCCTCACTTAGCAAACTAGCTCCTCCCGTCCACACACAGCACACAGCCAGCCCGCTGACGCAGAGGACGACGGCGTTTCCGAATTGCTTGTTCTGTAAGAGGTGTGCATTGTTAACCAGAGTATTTTTTAAATCTTTTTATCTTTTTTTAAAATATGTCACATGAAATGAATGAGTCTCTGCTGTCTCCAGGTGCCTTTTTATTAATTGTTTAGCTTTGTACTTGGGAAAGATGAAAAGCGAGAGTGTCTCCACATAAAGCAAATGGGCTCTGGGAAAACGAGGCCCCCAACTACCTCGTCACCCAGTCCCTGCCGTGCAGGCGGGCACAGCCTTGCTCGGAGCACGGCCTCCGTCGGGACCCCTGCACCCGCCACTGCCCGCTGCTTACCAACCACCCGAGCAGCCGCTGTCCCTTCCCCGACCCGATCCCAGGCCAGCTTCTAGCCTGAACAGACTTTCTGGAAATATGTTTTTTACTTTGTTACAGTTTTGTTTTCGGTTTTTAGCTAATGAAAATAGCATGAACTGGACGTTAGAGAGTCCAAACCACAGCTGTACATCCAGCCCATCACATTATTTTCGCAACAGGTGATGAGGTGGCTGAGGGGCAGGCAGCCCACCCCCAGCCCAGAGCTGGGTCCAGATGTCACAGGGGTGCTGCTGTGTGTGTCACAGGTGCCAGGCTCTGTGCCCCGGGGTCCAGGAGGGCCCACGTCCCCACCTTGCCCGCAGGAGCGTGGCACATGCAAGATGCACGGCCACTCTGTCGGCACCCCCAAGGCCCAGGGATCGAGGGTGCTGTGAGGGTGGGGAAGGGCTGGGTCTGGCGGCTGGCCGGTGCCCGTGCAGCCTGGGGCCACTGCTGGGCAGTCATCTGCTCCTCCATGGGGTGCGGGTGGGGGCTTCTAACCTCTGCTCTCAGAGTTGCTGGGTGTGGCCCCAGGAGACCACGGGGCGTTTCATGTTCGATGAAAAGCCCCTTTTCCCAGCGTAGAAAGTGTGGAAAGCTTCTCTCGCTGTCCCCCCTCTGCCTCTTTACCTTTCTTCCTTCCCTCCCTTCTTCTTTTTCTGAGTGGAGGGGGAAATATTCTAAACCAAAAATCCTAGACGCTCTGCCCAAAGCCACTGAGAATCAATCCCCAGTTCCGTGGACAGGCCCCGCCTCGGGGCACAGAGATGGCTAAGGGGACAGGAACCCTCGAGCCTGCGCCCTGACTTCCCTGAGAGACACGCCAAGCAGAGGATGCGACTCACGCCGCCCCCGTGCACTTTGCTGTCTAAGCCATACAGACTTCGCTTTAAATAGTGGGGAACATGTTGAAACGTTTTAGGATGAGGACGACTCGATTTAAGGTGTGTTTTTTGCTTTTGGGTTTTGTGACGACAACAACATGACACTTTTTTCAGGCTCGTTATGGTTCCTGTATTTTCTCTGCTTTTAGTAAACTTTTTTGTATGTATGGCCTTGTCTGTCCGAGGCTGCGCTGGCGCTGTGACAGCTGCTGGACTGTAGGCGCCTGCGTTCCACCCATCCCTGGGGGCTTGGGCCATGAGGACACCTGCACCACAGGAGCAGAGCTCAGCCTCCCAGAGAAACATGGGCCTGGGAAGCGTCCGCTCCCAACCTCTAGTCTTTAGGGAGGAAAGAAAAAACCACACACTAGGAAAATGGATATTGCATTTTACTCTAAGCTCTGAAAGCAGGGCAGCACCATTCCTCTAACCCAGGCCAGAGGAAGTGTCCCCTTCTCCTGTGGCGATGTCAGTCAGGTGCCTCATGGTCTGAGTAGGAGCTGAGTCCCCACACGGGAACCTCCAGGGGGTTGGCAAAGACGTCGCTGCCAGATGAGCTGCCCTTGCGGGGTGAGGACGATGCAGGGGCGCAGCTGGGGGCCACGTCCTCTGCCTGCGTGGCAGTGGGCTCTGCAGGGGTCGTCCTCTCCATGGGGCACCGGGCACAGGTTTCCACACAGGCGGTCGGTGGGGTGGCCCGTGGGCCGTCCATGTGCTCCTCGGGCATTAAGCACATCAACGTGGCCTCCTGGGTGTCCTCCCTCCGAACAGATCGGTCCTTCCTGGGCCTGGCCGCAGCCCAGCCTTCTCCTCAGCTTCTCGTGCTATGCTTTTAGGGAGCACTCGATTAAATGTGGAGGGGGACACCGTGAAGGGGAGTGAGGGGTTGGCCCTCCACCCGGGAGCCCCACACGCGGGAGGCCGGGCTGCACTCAGACTGGATCACACCCGGACCACGCACTGCGTTTGACACTGTTCTCAGCACGCTTTTCAGTTTCCTGAGCTCTCGGCACCCAGTGTGGCTACCCTCGGTCTGCGTGTCCAGCTGTGCCTCTGAGTCAGCCTCCCTGTCACATGGAGCCAGTCCGACAGGCGGAACACTGTCGGCATCCGTGAACTGCGGAGGCACACCTGGTGTCCTCTCAACGTCACCTTCTGGCTGACCGAGAGCCTGGGTCAATCCTGAAGTTTCCCGACATCGTTTTCTGGAATTATGCAAAAAGCAGAACTCATTTAAAAAGCAAACACACAAACGAAAACAAAACCCAATGTGTAGGAAGACCGAGAGGTGCTATGGGTACAATTTTTAATAAAAACGTCATTTGTTCCTTATGTGCTTTGTGGTTTTCTTCGTCAAGTCCTGATGAAACCACTCGTGGATCCTAGGGATTAAGCGCTAAACCTGAGCCAGTGCTGTCCAGACGCAGCTCCTGGTGAAATGCAGGTATGCACGGACCTCAGGGTCGACGTCAGAGGACTTACACGCCCAGGGGAGCCCTGGCCACACAGCCCGGTGGCCTGAGGCAGGCGGCATGGAGCCAGAGTGGGCAGCAGCCGTCCTCAGCACCGCCCACCTCCCCGGGCCATGCCCCCCACGGACTTCATGGGTGCCCAAAGGGGTACTGCTACTCACAGCTCTCAGCCTTGGTGGCGGGAATGCTGGCCTGAGAGACACTGCCTCCCCTTCCCTCCCCTCCACTCAGTGAAGGGGCGTGACAGGGCATGTGGGACAGAGACGGGTGAGGCTGGAGTGCCAGGTCCACCAGGAGGGTCCCGCCAGCCGCAGAAGGTGGTTCTCAACCGTGGAGTGTTTTAGAATCACAGGGTGTTTATGAGTCTGGGTGTCCAGGCCACACCCAGACTAAGGCTCCCCAAGTAACTCCGTGTGCAGCCACAGAGGACACAGGACATGCGGGACAAGGCAGCGGGGTGCCCGCAGCGAGGACAAGGGATCCTTTGCCCTTTTCCTCTGAAAGCAGTAACTTCCGGAGGGGCCAAAGGTAAGAACATTTCTGCTTTTCCCTTTCCCTGCCCTTGTCCCCCCAACACATGAAGCCTGAGTCTGCACGTTCCCAGCCTCTCCAGGATTTCGGAAACTGAAGCTGCGTGGGGAGGCGGTTGACATTCACTGAGCCCACGCCGAGTGCCAGTGTCCATGCCCTTGGCACTTGTGAGTCTCAGGATGCTGTGAGGCAGGTGAGCCAGGGTCCTGCTTTGTATGTGAGGAGACACGGTGGAGAGGTGAAGCTGTCTGCCCGGGTGCACAGCCGGCAAGGGGCAGACCTGGGGTCCAGGCCTGGCAGTGGGGCTGCAGACGAGCCCAGAGCAGCCAGCGCGCCCACCTTCCGGAGGCTGCCTGCTGTTGCCGCGGTCTCCTCAGACCTGTGGGCAGGTCGCCCGGGAGAAGGTGGGTGCTGCTTACACGGCTCAGCCTGCGTCCGGTGGCCCCGCCACGAGAATGGCCCTGAGCTCAGGAGACAAATTCCCCACCTCATTGTCCATGGTGTTAATACAGAGAAAATGCACGCGTCACCTTGGCCAGTGTGACGCAAAGCCTCACCTTCATTACTGTTATTGTTGCTATTAATATTGAAAAATTAATGGGAGAACCTGAAATGCAACCATTGATCACAGAGAAAAGCAGTCTTCTTGTTGGATGACAGATACACCCCCACACACAAAGGAGAAAAAAGGACTTAGGTGAGAACCCCAACTGCACCCCGAGAGTGGAGAGCAGAGGGGCCCGAGCTGTGGCTTCTGGGACTCTGTGCTGGACTGGGGCAGCCACCAGCCTTCCCGACGGAGCCTGCGCCAAGCCCAGCCCCCAAACGGTCTAAAGTGGCGTCTGCGGCAGTTCCAGGGGGGCCGCCGGGGCTGGTGGCACCTGCATCGCCACGAGTTCAGGTTTCCTCTGAAAGGAATGGGGGTCTGTCCTGTCCTTCACAGACACCCAACCCACGGGACGGTGAGGACCAGACGACCACCCAGGGGCCCGGCCGAGGAGGTAGTGGACCCAGCAGGAGGAGGAGCTGGAGGTGCCTTCAGGTTCCCCTGTGGTCACCTGGTGTCCAGGGCAGCCTTCCTTTCGGCCACTCTCCCAGCTTCCTGTCAATGCAGCGAGCTACCCGTTCCTGGTGCTTAACTTGCCTGAGACCGTTCACCTACGTGCAACCGGAGAGCCCGCCTCTTGCAGCTAGAGGAACCCCTCGTCCCGCCGTCCCCCCCTCATCCCTCCTGGACCCTGAGCCTCTCCCCCCGCCCTCTCCCCCCAGCACCTGCCAGCAGCCAAGCCCCAGGAGGGCCCTCGGCCCCCGGAGCAGCAGCCGTGTCCTCTGTCCTGTCTCCAGGGCTCAGGGGAAATCAGCACAGCCTGGTTTGCAGCGAGAACAGACAGACGCCCCACATTACAGAAGACGCTTGCCAACCGGGGGAGGCCCAGGTCAGCGTGTCACGGATGTAAGCCTCACACGCTTCTCCACAAATGAGGCACTTCCAGGGCAAAAACACTGTCTGTGACAATCATGAACTGATAAAAATATTGTGTGTCCCCAAAAGTCATGCACTGTTTTTAAATGGCCCCAACCTGGTGGGGACCCTGCCCCCAGCCAGAATATTCGGGGTGCCTGTGAGTGCCCCTCCTCCACGGGCCTCATCCTGACCCTGACTGGGAGGGTTCTTTCCATCATCGGTCCACCAGCAGGAAAGACACACCGAGCACTTGACCTGGAGCACGGTGTGCACGGAGCTGGCAGGACGGGGAGGTGGCCTTGGCCCCCGGCCTCCACCCCGTGGTTCTGGGTGATTCTGCCAAGGCTCTGCCTCCCTGGTTCAGACTGAGGCGTGTGACCCCCTCTGCCCCACCCCCCAGCCCCCAGAACCAAGGAAACAACACCTTGGGCAGTGGTTTTGAGGCTGGTGACAAGGCTTTACTGCCCAAGAAACTGAAATTTGACGTGGTTATTGCCAATTTCTGTGACATTCACGAGTAATCTGCCAAGGGTTGGCTTTGTCACGAAGTGGAACCGTTGTCACTTTATTCAGGCGCCTCAGAGGCCCATGCGAACCTTCTAATTAAACAACCTGGTTTCCTGAAGCGAGTGATTCGCCAGGGGCCTGTTTTAAGGCGATTTGACCGTTCCCACGGCTTTGCCTGTACAAGTACCGTGGGGTCTGCCAAACCCTTCCCCTTAATGGCTTGAGTTAGCAGCCAGCAGGGGCGAAAAGTCCAAGCTGTTAATCTGGGGCTCTGCGCTCTTAAAACTCGCTGTTCCCCTCAGATTTGACAATATTCCACAGTCATTAAGCAAACCACTACATTACAGGGGTGGATTTCATCCAGACGCAAATATTTTAACAAAAAACTTATTTCTGAGGCATCCCAAAGGTGTTTCTGTGGGAATCATCGCCCACCAGCGGCATTGTTGGCCTTCTGATGTCAGGGACGTCTGGAGAACCCCAGGGGGCCCCAAAGCGAGAATCCCACGCAGCCGGCCGGCCAGGTCTGCAGTGAGAGGCCCGTGCCTCCCTGCGTCTCAGGCAACACCCTTGCGGGCACACTGAGGGCCAGAAAATGGGGCTCGCTGCCCCAGAGGTGAAGAGTGGCAGAAGCCAGACACGAACCCACACAAGCCCCTCGGAAGGCCTCCAGGGGCATCTGTGATAGGAGAGGGGCCACGCAGCCTCACGGGGACCCCCAGTGAGGGGAGCCTCATCTGCCTCTCCCGGAGACCCCTTTCAGCATCCACCTAACGCCTGGCCCCCCCACAAAGCCCAGAGATGAGGCCTCCTCATCCAGTGTCACCCAGTCCACACACTGAAACCTAAGGAGCTATTTAAAAGAATGAGATGAAATTACACATATGGGCACAATCTCCCTCTTATATCATTAAGTGCAAAAATAAGTATGCTCCCACTTGTGTGTGTACATGTGTACTTGTACATGTGTGTATGTGAATTCACACACATGCACAAACACACACACAGATGTGAAGAGAATGGCCCGCCTCCTAGCTGTGTGGTCTTAGGAAAATCATAACCCTCTCTGATTTTTTTCTTTTTTGTGCTGTGACACTAGGTTATTCTGAGGTTTAAGTGAGACCCTCTCTGCCCCCCAGAGGCACGGCCTTTGCGTGGCTGTCTTCCCAGCCTGTGGGTCCTCAGGAACTAAAATCCTGTGTGGGATGCCGTCAAAACCCCAGCCGTTGCCCCTCCCAGCTGGCGCCAGCTGATCGTGACTGTCACGTGTTCTGTACGTCACTTCCTTGCTCTTCTCTGAATGAGAACGCACCTGCGTATCCATCTCTGTTTCCAGGGCCCATCGATGCTCCCTTTCCACTAGGAGTTCCTAACCGGGCCAGCCCGTTCCCTTCAGGGTGTCGAAGAAGTGAAGTTCCCTTCATGGGGTAGGGGTGGGGGGGGTCCACAAAATATGGTCACTATTTCAAAATGCCCCACAGGAAGCTGTCTATTTTTCCTTTCTGAGGCTGTGCAGGTTTCTTTGCTTTGGGCTGACGTAATCCCAGCGGAGTGGCTGGCTGCATGGCTCAGGTCCCCACTGAGGGGCCCCACAGGGTGGGCTCCAGAGGTCCCATCCCAGCTGCGTGACCTGGGTGACCTGGGGCAGGGTCTTAATGAGGCCACGCCCAGTTTCCCCGTCTGTAAAACGTGCACACTTAGAACACACAAGACATGATCGCCATTATCATTTTACCCGACTTTGAGAATAATAAAAAGGAAGCTGTTTTACTTAAAAACCCTTCCTTCACTCACCAGATCTCTGTGGAGCTCTTTACAATGTTCCAGATCCTGGGGACACATCAGTGGGCAAAACCAGACAAAAAGTCCCCCTTGTGGAGTTGCCTTCCAAGTAAGAGGGGCCAGAAATAGACACCAGACATAATTAAGAAGTAAGTGGCACAGGCTGCTCGGTGGCGACGCGTGTAAGACAAATGGGCGGGGGGGGGCAGTTATCACTAACAGTGAAAAGGGGCCTCCCACCACCAACAGGATTTCACCAGGCTCCTCAGAACAGCCTGCAATTCAAACTTATGAATTGTTTATTTTTGGAATTTTCCATTTAATATTTTCAGACCACAGTTGACCGTGGGTAACTGACACTGTGGAATCAATTATTGGGCTGAAACTGTGTGTGGGGCCCTGACTCAGGCACTGGGCAAAGATTCCTCTTTCCAGGATCTTGTTGGATTAATAGTTGAGCGGGATCCTGGAGTCCAGTAGGGGCGATGCAAATACAATGCTCCAGGTACAGAGGACACCCACTGGCCGCAGGTGACCTCAGGGCCGCTAGTGGTCGCCATGAGGATGAAGCAGAAGCAGCCACTACCCTGCAGCCAACGCGACCACCTCCCCACTGCGCATGCCCAGGCGGACATGTCATTATGTGGCCAGTTTCATGAAAATGCTCATACAGGAGACCCAGTCTAGGCAGCATTTTGTGTGTCAGCTGGTGCTACCCAAGTGTCACTTTCTCCTTCCAGCCTTGCAGGATTGAAGCAGCACATTTTCGTGCCGCTGCCAAGTGTTTCCTGGTAAGAAATGTGAGGACAGGGCGACGGTACTGGACAGCATCAGCCAATGTATTCATAACACTTTTATGCAGCTTACCCTCAATGTCTCTTGAAATTCACATTTTAAAAGAATCAGAAATGCCAAGGTTTCAAAACAGAAACCAGCTTCGGATGCCATCTCTACTCCTCATCTGGCTTTTTTTTTTTTTGGTGGGGGGTTGCTATGGGTCAGGCACATTGCTAGGCACAAGGGACAGAGACCTATAAACCCCCCCCCAACCCGCCTTCGGGGAGCCTGAGGTTCTGCAAGGGAAAGGGATTGCTCACCAGGTAATTCAAAGTCCACGCCAAGGCCACACCAGTCCTGCAGGGACCACGGAGTGAAACCACCAAGAAAAGACGGCATCTGAACGTTCCTGCAGGACGGGCAGGAGTTGATCAGTCAGGTGAGGAGGGCACCATCGCTAACCCACTAGAATAACTAAAAACATCAAAGATCTGCATCGCCAGATGTTGGTGAGAGGAAACGGCTCCGGCATTTGGCAGGACGATGTTTCTCCTCGAGTTGATCATACATGGATTTACCCTGTAGCCTAGCCATTCTTTACCTGGCTGTTCACCCAAGAGAAATTAAAATGTGTCAGAAACGGCCAGCAGCCTCGCTCATAACCCGGACGCCCATCAACACAAAGGGGCTGAGCAAACCGTGGGCTTGGCGCGAAAGTGCGTGCATTCCGTACGATGGGGTCCCCTCAGCAATAAGAAGAAACACACCACGGACAGGCACGCCAGCGTGCATGAGTCTCTCAACGTTGTATCATGCAAAGGAGGCCAGACCCAAAAGAACACATGTAACAGGACGTCATCCACACAGAGTCCAACAACACACAAAAAAACGACTCGATGGTGGTTTCGGAACGGGAAGTTGGGCTTCGAATTATCATAACGTTGTAGGTTGTGGGCATATCTATGTCTTATGGGTGGGGGTGGTCACCGTTGTCAAAACTCCTAAAATTGAACCTTAAGATTACACGTCCCAAAGCAGAATAAGAAAAATCAGCCCTGGAATATTCTGAGTACAGTAAAGATTAAATATTTCAGCATGGCTGGAGCCCACATGCCTGACAAAATGCTGGGGAGGTCGGTGGAAAGCAAGACAGCAAAAGAAAGCTGATGAGGCTGCATCCTTAAGCTTAAATGTTCAGGGTGGTTATACTATAAGAGGGAAGAAATAGGGGCTTGCCTGATAATAAAGCTCTCAGGAAGGAACTATCAGAACTCCAGGCTTGCTAACTGGGACACTTGGCTCGAGGGACAGTCCTTGCCCGTTCGTTTCGCTGTGGATCTTGGAGCTCTGAGGGCAGACAGCCCGGCCCGACCACCCTGCTCCCTGTCCTCAGGTCTGCTCTGGTGAAGGACTCGCACACCGTCTGACCCACCGAAGGGTAGGTTCCACCCACACGGTTGCTTCTCCCATGCGTGCTCCTGGCCAAAAGTGAGGTCAGCCCGGGCTTTCTGCAATGGCGGTTTCCTTTCCCTGCGGCTAAACCCAAGACGGGAATTAATCATCAGCTAATGCGCTCAAAGCCTTTTTTCACATTCACATGTTCATTTCGTACTCTCGTGGCCTTGAAAATATGGTTTAGCTCTTGGCAGTCGTGCCACCATCTCAAACGTGGAGAAGTTGCCTGTGAATTAGTGGTCACTTTTTTAAAGTAAAGGCAGGTTACTGTGGAAATGACTGCACCCGATGGTGGCTCCCAAAGTGACACAATGTATCCTTTTGCTGAAGCTCAAATAGCCATCTGTCCAGGCAGCTAGGACCTCGCAGTGCCCTGGTCCCCCCTGCCGGCCCCGCCCAAAGTCTCTCTCACTGTCGCTAGTCGTAATCGCTGAATTTCTACCATTGGGTATTAATTTATTGGGGTCTTTCAGGCTAAGGTCACAGTTTAAGCACTCCTGTGAGAAATGAATTTAAGGTGAGCGAAATACTGGGTTTCTGAACCTGGGCAAGCAGCAGAGAGCCCAACTTCAAGGATGAGGGGCGGGGTGAGTGTGAGTGACACTGTCCAGTCCAGTCGCATCTCTTAGAGAAATTTAAAGCCCCAGCCGCCAGCGTGAGCTTTGTTGGACAGTTTCCTATTCAATTAACAGCATCGAAAAGGAAAGGACAGAGTCTGGACTGTCTCAGTTTTGTCTTAGCCAGAAACCAACTCAAAACCTCAATTTGGCCTGAATGGGATGCAGAGGAGTGCCCCTTGTGGGACTTTCTCATTCTCCAATTTTGTATCTGCACTTGCTTTTTAGGCAAAAGGGGCCAAATTGTAGCAGAATAAATTCATAGCTGAATTTTTTTTAAAAACAGGTCTTCTGGAAGTGGCATGCCCTGGCTTGTACCACTTGTGAGAGCCAATTACACACAGGTTTGTCCCCACCTGACGCCCAGGGACATGACACCGGTAGCTCTAAATCGGGCGTGGCAGGAGTGTTTACACCACAGAAACAGGAAAACAGAGCTTTTCCCTTGGAGAGCCAGCTGTTTATCACTTTCCAGCTTGCCGACAATACCCCTTCTCCCAGCCACGTCCCTCTCCTGCATGGTGATTGCTTAAACTAAGGCGGTCTCTAAGTCCTAGAAGGATTCATGTTTGTAGACTGGACTTACATAAGCAGGAAGGTCGACGCAGGCTTCCGAACCATAAGGAGATAAACGTCTTTTTCTGGCTCAACCTAACTGATCAGCATATCTCATGCCTCTTTCATTCCACCCAAATCCCCCTTTGCTTCCACCATCTGGGTCAGTGGAGGGGTCACGTCAGACGCACGCAACAGTGCACTGGTTCCATGGGTGACCGAAACTGAGTGGCTGTGACAGTGCTTCACGTTTCCCGTCATCCAATAAGCACTTCCGGTACAAAGCCCGGAGCAGAGGCTGGAAATGAGCTCGTGAAAGTGAAGGCGTGATTGTGCCGGTCCGGGAGCGGGGCAGCAGGTGGCCCTTTATGGCGTCCAGGAATTGGAGCAAGATGGGTGGAGGGGGCTTTGGTCCAGGAGCCCAGGCATAAACATTCAGGGTTTTCTTTTTCCCTTGTTATAGACGACAGTATGAAACCAGACAGGCCCCATTTGCCTCTTCTCGGTCCTGCACATTATTAGAACAGCCTAAAAGGCCCTGAGCCCAGATGAATTTAGAGCAGGTATAAAAAATATATGAGGGTTTTACTAGAGCTAGAAATTACGACCTGAGGCCTCGGTCATCTGCTGGCTCCACACACCTGCAGGCCAGCCTGCGAAGCACAGAGGCCACCTAGCTGTGCACGTGCGTGTGCAGCCTGCAAGGGCCTAGAGTTCAGGGCCCAGCTCCAGCTCTGGGCCCCATTAAAATGCAAATTCCCTTTTGTGTCACCCATCAGCTCAGCATTTTAGAAAGGAGAAATGTAAGGACCTGTCTTGTAGGCAGATGGGCAGGGGGACTAGGCGGGAATAGGGGTGCACCCACAGGGGCCCGTGGGCATCCTTGAGGGAGGCCAGGGGTGCAGAACCAAAAAGCCAAGGAGCAACCTGGACGATTTACCCAGTGCTGGCTCCGTGCTACACAGCAGAGAAGAGCAGAAAACTTAGAGATCTGCGTAATCTCCTTTTACTCGCTCCACCTCTGAGCCCTTTCTGAGGGCTCCCGTGGGCGTCAGCTTTCGTGCCACCAGCCCTCCGCGTTTCCTGTCTTCCGTGTGCAAAAGCCTCATGAGCAAATTGCCAGCCTTGGCCCCGGCCGGCCCTCTCGGAGGGGAGCGTTGGTCTGTCCCTGCCACTGACCTCAGGAGCTGATGGGAATGACAAGAAGCCGCTGCCCATGGTTTCCTGAAAGTTAAAAAAAAAGCTCTGCTTTCTAATCCCCTCATCCTCACCCCGCTCCCATCCAGCAACCCCGTTTTTTCTCTGTTTCTGAGACTGTTTCTGAAACACTTCCCCCACCTCAGCTGCCCTCAAGTCCAGGGTGTTGTCTTTAGAAACTAAATAAATCTACGTATTTCCAGTCTCCAAAACTCGTCTTGTTCAATGAATCTTCAAGGAAGGAACGGGTTTGCTGTGGGGTCCTGAGTCATTTCAGAGCATGGCCCCTGCAGCCCAGGACAGATGACACAACGCAGGCTTCAGGGCTGGGGCCAGGGCGGGCCAGGCCAGGGGAGACAGGTCTTGGACAAATGTTTCCGCAAAGGTGTGTGTTTTTGCTTCAGGAAGCTGTTGTAAGGAGAACAATAACTCAAAGGATTAAACTTTGGTTTCCCCACGAAGGTGGGAGACATATCCCCCAGGGAATTACTGGGACACGGTTCTTCTCATCACCTGAATTGTCCTTTCCTTTTTCTGGTTTGGTAAATTATTTTCCATTATTTTTAAAGCCACTCATATACAGTGAACCACACACACGTTAAGTGTACAGGTCAGTAAATGTTTACACATGTTCCCACCTGTGTTACCCTCAACGAGATCAAGACACCCTTTCCAGCTTCCAGAAGCTTCCCTCGTGCCGCTTCCCACCCCGTTCGCCCCCTGCCCTCGGCCTCCTACCCGGCTACTCCTTCTCTGCCTTTATCTTCCTAGAAGAGTCTTGCCTGTTTTTGAACTTGAGACAAATGTCATCACACACTAGTCGCCTTTGTCATCACTCAGCCTCGTTTGCTCAGTGCTGGATCTCTGAGACGCGCCTGTATTGTATGGAGTTGTAGCTCATTCGTTTTCACTGACATCAGTATTTCACTCTGTGACTAAACCACAATGTACTCCCCACTACACTGTTGATGGATGAGCGTTTCCAGTTTGGGACTCATGATTAAAACCGCTACGAATGTCCTTGTACATATCCTCTCATGGACCCAAGCACCCATTGTTCTTGGATATCTACTAAGGAGAGGATTCACTGGGTCATAAGAGTGTGTGTGTGTTTAGCCTTAGTAGAAACTGCATAATTGCTCTCTGAAGTACCAAGTACGGTTTTGCATCCCCAGCAGCCACGGCTGTGCCCTCTGCTCACTCGTCAGGGGGCGTCTGGCGAGTGTCGGTAAGAAAACCACTGAGCTCGACAGGGTGGCCATCCCCAGGGAACGCCAGTGACGAGTCCCACGTACGTCCTGCACAGAGGCCGAGCACGAACTGGCCGGAGCCGGAGGAGTTCCATCCTGAAAGGAGAGCAGACGGGACGGCCTGGTTACCGGCTGCTCCTGTCACACGCGGCTGTGTCATCATGGAATTTTTCTATAACAAAGGGACAGTTCCATATAGCGAAATGCCCGGGTCATACGTACACACCTGGATGTGCTGTGATAAACACGGGCACCCGTGCAGCCACCACACCAGTCAACATGTGGGGGGCTGTCATCACCCCAGGAAGTCCCCTTGGGCTCCATCCTAGCCAGCTTGCACCCCACCCCGAGGAGCCACTGTTCTGATTTCTGGACTAAACCTCAGCCTTGGTGGCTGTTAAACTTTATAAAATGCAGTCGGCCTGCATGTACTTTTTGTGTCATTTATTCCTTTCTATTACTGACCTATTATACACAGGCACCACGGCTTGCTTCTTCCAGTGACACTGGAGTTGTCTCTATTTGGGGGCTCACACCGATAATGCTGCTATTGTTCTTAGAAATGCCTTTTGGGGGCATATGTCTTCATCTCTCTTGGGTGGATATCTAAAAGTGGAAGCAAACATCATAGAATTTTTTTCTAAAGGCCTTAGAAGTGCCCCTTCCTACCCAGTCCCACCCACGCTGTGTTGACACCGCTGTAAAAAAGATAATCCGAATGTTCACCCAGACACAACCAAGCCACTCTTTCCAGCCAAGGAGTTTTATAATCTTCGTTTGCGCACTGTGCTCAGAATTTAATTAACTGTATTGAGGAAAAGTGACACCAGGACCAGCTTATGGTGGCTATAACACTGGGGTTTATGGCCACATATTAAAACAAAAGCCATAGGGAGACTGGCTTGGAGCCAGACAAATCAGCAGCAAGACGGGTAGAGATGTGCTGAAAATAAAATTTAATTTTCCAGCTGCAGTTATAAGCAAGTCATATTCCTGCTTCACTGTGGGGTCACAGCCCAACAAGCGAGGCAGACTCGAGGACGGCTTCCCGTGCCCACGCGAGCGACCCCACGTGTGGGCTGGAGCGGCCGTAACGAAGGGTGTTAAATCCGCATCCTTTTGTGCATAAACCCTCATGGTCATAATCAAAAGAATCACCTGGAACCTATTTAACTAAATCGCTTTTCACAGCGGTTCAGGCATAGCAGGAATTCATTCTGTACTTACCTGGAGTAAGGATGTCACCACCCAGCCAGGCCCAGCCTTGTGTGACCACGTAAGTCCCAGCCCGCCCCCACGCCAGCCTGATTCCTGGACTCAGCGTCCCCCTTCCATTGGCTCTGCGGTCCAGACGTGCCCGTCTTCTCCTGACCTGTCCCATCTTGTGCCTTGGCTCCTGTGCTCTGGCCGGCCTTCCCCTCCTCCCGAGACCTGAAACGCCACCACCCTGTGTGGTGTGCCCCAGATGCCAGGTCATCCACGTGACCCCTGCCGGCTCACCCAGGGCACCTCCCAGCCCGCCTCCCTGCCGCCCTCTGCCCTGTGTTAGCACAGACGAGTCTTGCCCACTGTGCCCTTCTCAAGGGCAGCAGTGATGTTTTATTCAAATCCTTTCCCACTGTAAGAGTTCTCCCAAGGCTGTCGTAACAAAGCATCACCCCACTCAGTGACTGAAACATCAGAAATATCGGCTCACAGCTCTAGAGGCTGGAAGTTCAAGACCTAAGTGTACGCTTTAAACTATAAAACATTTTTGAAAGAAATTAAAGATCTAGATAAATGGAAAAGGATCCTATATTAATGGAACAGAAGTCTTCATGTTTTTAAGTTAATGTTTGGCTCTCCAAAGTAATCTACAGGTTCAGAACAAGCCCCATCAAAACCCCAGGTGATTTCTGTGAAGCAATTAACAAGCTGGTCCTAAAACTCAGGTGCAAATTCCAGGGACACAACAGCAAAAACAATCCTGGAGAAAAAAACAAAGCAGAACTCACTTGTCCTGATTTCAACACTTATTTCAAAGCAATGACAATCAGGAGAGCATGGTATTGGCACAAGGGTAGACATAAAACTTAATGGGATAGAATCGAGAGTCCAAAATAAATCCACACATCTATGGTCATTGGTTTCTGACAAGGGTGCCAAGGCCATTCAGTAGGGGGAAAAAAAATCCCTTCAAAAAAAAATATATATGTAGCCTCTTCAGTCAAAAACCTGCTAAATGGCATAGGAAAATGCAAGCAATAAGATACTGGGTTATTCTGAAATAATTACATAGACATACACGCACAGAAAAACAGTGACAAGAACAGCACTTGACACAGTAGCCACTCGATAATGTTGCAGAATATTTGGTCACGGGAACAAAACGCATGCACCAAAGACGGATTGCTGTCATTTGGGTGATAACTGTTTATTCCATGACTTTGTGCATTTTCCAGATTTTCTACAATCAACACAAATGATCTTTATGATCAGAAAATACAATGATTTTTTTTATTTTAAATTTTAAAACGCTGCTGAGATGTCAAGCAAAATAAAGACTGAAAACTGTCCATCGCATTAAACAAACAGATAAAAACCCAAAAGCAGAACAGGGTGGGGGGGGAGGTAGACAAGGAAACAAGCCCTTTGCGTCTTTACCCTTTAGATTTATAATAAATGAATTTAGGGTCATTTTCAGTCCATTGTCTCCATGTGGAATAAAAACCAACACCATTAGCAACAACTAAAGCATTTTAATGGGTTATTTGGATTTTTTTTATTATTATTCCCAATTTTCTATCCCTTTCATCAGAGCAGCTTGTCACTCCAGGCTCAAACGAGGTGGGAAATTGTAGTTGCTTTGTCAAAAGTCACAGGAACATTTCGAAGGCGAGCCTGCCCCTGGGGGGACCTGGCCGTTGGCCTCACGGGAGGCCCCTTCTCCACCTCTGGGTCTGGCTGAGCGGAATCCGGGGTTACTTCCCCCCCCCACACACACACACACACACACACACTCTGCCCACCAGCGTAATCACACACATGAACGTGGAGAGAAAGTTTTTAGTAAGGCGCAGAATGACCCAGAGAGTTGCTTTGTTTTTAAATCTAGTAGGACAGCTCTAATCTTCCTTTTGACTCCTTCGCTTCATCCATTACAGCCATGTTCTTACCGATATGGTCACGCTCACATCTGCCACTTTGAGTTTTGTTTGCTCTAGATCTCAGATGTTTGTTGTTCCATTGACCTCCTGTCCTCCTCCCCACCCCCCGCTTTCTCTCGCATTAGTGAGTATTTTCAGACATAGCATTCTAACTCCTTTAAGAAATGTTCACCTGGTTTCTTTAAGTTATTTTCTTATTAGTTTCTCCTGGGTACATGGAGTACGGGCTGCAATGCCCCTCAACAGCAGGGGTCTGTGCCTTTAAATGGCACCTGCATATAATGACCACAGGGGTGTGGCGCTGCGTCTGGGTTCTCAGCCCCACCGGACTCGAGGCCCTCAGACCTGGTTCGGAAGCCCCAAAGAGAGCTTCAGGCCTCAAGAGTCCAGAGCAGCCAGCCAGGGGCGTCTCTGTTCTCACCCATCCACGACCAACCTGTGTGCCCCACCTGCAGCTCCAAAACCTAGACTGTTTCCAGCAGAAACTAGGGTGGGAAAGTGCCAGGAAAACGCCTCTGGATTCCTACCAGCCAAGCAGGACGGGGTCTCAGAGAAAAAAATGAAGTTGCTTTAAAAACAGTGAAGACAGAGCAGGGCAGGGGTCGGGAAACTTTTGAGAAGGAAAAGTACCCAAAGAGCCGCACGAGGCTCGCCAGCCGCGGTGCGCCGACCCCTGAGACGGGATATTCCTGGCACACCCCAGTTGTGGACCAAGCGTCCCATCACTCACCCCCACCTCCCCAACCCCACCCCACAAGTCATAAACAGGGACATTGCCTTTACAAAAAGAAGAATTTTTAGCAAATATACGAGGCTGCCAAAGTCAGGAAGTCTTAACCGAATGATTGCAGCTGGGTTTTATTTCTAAGCGTCTTTTTA
The DNA here is from genome assembly GCF_001890085.2 of Hipposideros armiger. Taxonomy (NCBI): domain Eukaryota; kingdom Metazoa; phylum Chordata; class Mammalia; order Chiroptera; family Hipposideridae; genus Hipposideros; species Hipposideros armiger. The sequence goes on from NW_017731383.1 coordinate 2,832,120, forward strand.
GTATTACGGTGTCGTCTCGAATAAGCAGCGCTCCTCGCACCAGTGGCAGAAGGTCCTAATTGGCCCGGGGAAGGGATTTTTCATACGTTTCGGGAGGGAAGGGTGAGCAGCATATGCAGTTACACTAATGGTTTCATTTTTTAAGACACTGAGTATTTTTTATGTGTTGTTCATTTTATTGGGCGCAGATTAACAATTGCTCATCCCAAGTAGGGAGCTGGGTTTGGGGGGTGGGGGGGAGAGGGGGGTCTGTTTCATTTACTGGCGGCTCCAGCCTCCTTGATTGGTTTTCCTCTCCCCCGCTGGGGTCAATAGCCAGCTTCCACGTGACTTCTGCTGACTCAGTGTGCTGCGATTTGTCTTGTACCTCCCTCCTGACGTTAATTATGTCTCCACACGAGCGCTGGCCTAAAATACAGAGCTTATTGCAACAGCGGAAAAATGTATTTCTTCTTCGAGGGTCCTTCGTTTTGACTCTCAGCTCCCTCCCACCTTGCCGAGGCCTCTATCAAGCGCCACGTGGCTCTGCCTCCTTTATCTGGGAGGGGTGGGGAGACGTGGGCAGTTCTTTCTTTTCAGACCTCGGCATCAGTTAAAGCAGGGCTGGAAGGACCCATTCTCCTCCCCTCCCAGTGACATGCCCTCTCCACCCCTTATTGTAAAGTAGCCCTCCCTCCTGGAAATCTGCTAAATTTCTCACTTCTATCTATCTTCTGGGAATTTATATGGTTCATCTTATGGGAAGATAACTCTGCCTTCAGGTGACTGAAAGTGAAAGCCGAGTTCAAACAAATAACTTCCAAAAAAAAAAATCCTTGTCTCAAAGAGAAACTAATTTTTTGTTCAATTTAGAATGTGAATAGATGCCAGGTGCCTTCACCTTGCCTGCGCTTCAGGTCTGCGCTCCACAAACCTCCTACGCGGCTGTGAGCTTGCGGCTAGATAGAAATGAAGACGTTCCAGCCGCTAGCCGGGCACAAGCTTTGTCCGCCATTAACGGTCATCAGGACAAAACAAAGGCCGTTAGATGAGCAAAAATGCCGATAAGGGGACTCAGGCCGTGCGGGGAGCCAGCCTGCCTGCTTGCTGTTCGTGGCCACGGAGATAGACAGGGCTGGTGAAATGGGCACATGAACAGTACAAGGAGTCAAGACAAGCCCCTTCGCCCCCCATAACCCTTTCCCCACCTTATCAAAACTGTCAGGTGGGGTTTCAAGCCTTGCCTGGGCTCGGGGCTCCACACTCTTTGGAGTGTCCTTTTTCTCCTAGTAATGGCCTTGAGCCACTTTTCTTGGTGCTTGACCTGCTCCTAATTTTTTTGGAGTGAACGATCTCTTCTAATAAGCTTCTCTTTCACAACTTGAAAAAAAAAACTGTTCGGTGGGAGCACCCCTCAGCTTCCCCCCAAACCCTCACCCCGATAGCGTCTTACCAACCGATTCATCCCTAGAAACACCTGCATAGATTGTCACCATCCCCAGTAAGGACATCCTATAAAATCACCGAGAACACCCAACCACTGCTCCCAGGGGAGACACGTTCCAGGGAAGACAGGTCACAGCGTTCCCATAAACAGGTCAATATATCACCTTGTTAACTGTGTTTGTTTAAAGACGTCTTGTTTAATCTATAAATGTTGCTGATTCATTCATGCTGACGTCATGGCCCAGCACCCCGTCTCAGGCCTGGGCGGAGCTCGTCCCCACCCGGCCATCAGAGAACACCACCAGGCCTTGTTCACTCAGGTGGGGGGGTTTGAAACAGCAAAATCACCAACCAAAAGCTCAAAAATGCAAAACACCTGGCACCAAACAAGCCACAAAAAGGACACGTGTTCACAGGGTGGGCCTGTTCCCCCTCCGCACCCATCCGTGCCTCCCACCTTTCACTGCTCTGAGCGTGACCACAAGTGACCATGGAGGTGCCACAAGCATTGATTTGGGGGTTACCAATAAATGTTAAGGAGTTGGTGATTTGTAAGTAGAAGTCGAACTAAGGAGGATGCACATACACACCTACGCCCTAAACGTCCTCACACGTTTCCTATCAGCATCTCTCCAGCCATGTCCTTGGGTCAGCCTGCTCGGGCCACCAGACAAGGTGCCACAGATGTGGCTTACACCACAGACGTTTATTTCCTCACAGTCCCAGGGGCTGGACGTCCAAGATCAAGGTGTCGGCAAGGCTGGTTCCTCCTGAGGCCTCGCTCGTGTCCTCACATTCTTGTCCCTCACGCGTGTCTGTGCTCTAATCTCTTCTTCTGCACACACCAGTCCTATGGGGTCAGGGCCCACCCGTCTGGGCTCATTTTCCCTTAATCACCTCTGTGAAGGCCCCTCCAAATACAGTCACAGTGTGAGATACTGGGGAGTTCAGACCATGCAGTGTAGATTTGGGGAGCACACAATTAAGCCCTGAAGTCTCCCTAAGCCACATCGATTTACTGTCTCTATTTGAGATGTCAGAATCTGAAATATTTCCCCTCTCAGAGCTGCTGCGTTGAATTTTAAGTGTGAGCAGAAAAGGTTTCCTTCTAATCAGAGTTGGGATCAGGCTACCAGACTTGAGCTAATGGGGAAAACTACAATAAGATCTCAAGCAAAGCAGAGCAAACGCACCTCCAAGCCAGGTGTGGGTCATCTTCTCCCAGGCAAGCCGGCTACCCAGCAGACCAGAGCAGGCAGCCCCGTCCACGGCCCGGCCAGAGCAAGGCTCCTGGACCCCGAGTCCTTGTGCGGCCCTGGAGGTGACTGCCGCTTGGCTTGTCCCTGCTGCCCTGTCCTCACTGAAGCCTCATAACCTCAGGCTGGGGGTGTGGGCCCCCGTGGGGACCCCATCAGCCCAGGGTAGGGACTCTGCATGCCCCTGGGCCTCAGACCGGAGAAGAATAGAGAATTCTCAGTGAATGAAGTCAGATGTCTGCCTTCCACTTTTGCTCCCAAATTCATCTACCCGTTGAAAACATCAATGTTGTGTGTCCCTCCCAAAAAAGATGTTGCAGTCCTAACCCCCAGAACCTGTGAACAGGACCTTATCTGGAAATAGGGTCTTTGCAGATAATCAAGTTAAAACAAGGTCACTGGGTGGACCCTAATCACATGGGACCAGTGTCCTCATAAAAAGAGGGGCTGTGGACAGAGACAGGCACAAGGAGAAGGTCGGGTGAGGATGACAGCAGACATCGGGGCGATCCGTCTGCGAGCTACATTTGCCAACGACTGACAGCAACCCCCAGAAGCTAGAGGAGACAGCTGGAGCAGGTCTGCCCTCACCGCCTCCAAGGAGCCCCCTGCTGACACCTTGACCTTGGACTTCTGACCTGAGAGCTGTGAGAGCACAAATGTCTGTTGTTTAAGCCACACAGTTTGTGGCTCTTCGTTACGGCAACCCTAACAAACGAGCACACCCAGAGAAATGGCTTTTAAATCAGACCCCTTCTCTCCCTCCTAAAAACTCACCATCACGCTTAGGGCAAAATTCACCCTCATGACCAAGAAAAACAAGCCCTGGGTAGTCGAGTCGTTGCCGGCATCTACCCCACTTCATGGCTTTTCCTGAAATGCAGCGCAGTCCAGCCTCACTGGACACCCTGCTCGTCCACAGACGTACCCGTGCCGTTGCTGTCCCTGGGCCTTCGCACAGCTGTCCCTTTCACCTGGACTGTTTTCCCCCCAAGTCCTTCTGGCATGTTGGTTTCAGTAAAAACGTCACCATCTCCGAGAGGCCTCCCTAAGGCAGAACACCCCAACACTCCAACCTGCTTAAGAGTCTGTTCCCAAGGAACGACCATGGTGCAAACCACAAGGCCGTGGCATCAGCTCTGACATTGCAGCCCTGCTCTGCCGCTTTATCAGGTGTGTGTTTGGCAGCAATTAAGAGAAAACTTGAATAATGTGGTTTGTTTCTTTTTTAAAAGAGGGGATTGTTTTTCTCACAGAAACCTGGAGGTAAGCAGTTGCTGGCATGGCTTTAGCTGCTTAAAGGAGGTCATCAGGGACCCAGGCTGTGTTAGCTCAGAGATGCACTTTTTTTATTTTTATTATTTATTTTTTATTTTTTGCCTCAGGGTCACAAGATGGTGCAGCAGCCCCCGACATCACTTCTGCTAACAAGGCAATGAGAAGGGAGGAAGCCTGAAAAGTCATTTCATTTTTGTTTTTACAAAAAAGCAAACGGTTTCCCAGAGCTCCATGTAGCAGCATCTCCTTAGGCGTCATGGGTCAACTGGGTCGCGTGGCTTCCCCTCACTGCCGGAAAGGCTGGAAATCGGGACACAGCTTTGTCATGACTGTCTTAGGCGGACGTAGGTCACCACTGGGGGCGGGGGGCACTGCGCCTTACACTGGAGCTCCTCTCAGAAAAGAAGGGGGTGGTGAGTTCTCAGAACCCAGCTGGCCGTGCCCCACCCACCCCCACACACACGCAGCCACTCCACCAGGGTAACAGCTGAGACTTTGAGCGTGAGACTTGGGCCCCGGTAGCCTCAGGTATTTATCTGTAAAACAGAACAAGACGGGCTTCCTGGGGGTGTTCTGAGCAAAGGCATTCTGGAAGAAAGCCAGGCTGCCTCTTCCATCTGAACACATTGCAAAATCTGTAGAATGAACCTGGTGGTGGGTGACATGGTGGGAACATGGACATGTTCACCATTCTGGCTCTGAGACCAACTCTGCTTCAAAAGGGAAAAAAACCACAAACCTGGATGGTCCAGAGGAATCTCTGTGCTGCAGCTCACAGGCGTGTGGAACCGCTGAGGTGAGTGTCTTACGGGCCTGGAGACACCCGATGAGGCAGAGTTATGGCCCTAACAACACCGGTGTCAGGCCTCCGCTCCCAGGCCATTTATGACCTGTGGTTACAAGGCGCAGCAGGGGACACGGGTGCCACCGAGAGCTCTCTTTGCATTTACTCAGTGGCCCTTACACATTCATTTCCTGGGAGTTCTGGTTTTTTTGTAGGGTCATTACCTACCTCAGAGGTTTGTCTGGGCCCATTTCAGTGGTAGAGAAGCACCATTAGCCCAGGGCAATATCCTCAAGGTTGTCCTGGGATGGCAGACAATAAGACACTGCTTCCGTCCCTAACCCAGATGCATTCTCTGCGCCTTGTCTGATCTCCTCATCGTTAATCAAGCTGATTTTCTGTCACCAGCCTAAATTGGTACTTGCTGCAGCCTCTTCACCCTGCAGAGAAATTCCTTTCACCGCCGAATCCGGAGACCAAGTCCTTGGCTCCTTCTCAGCAGAATAAAGTGACTCGTTAAACTGTTGCCTTTCGGAGTGAACATGGCTGCATAAGAACATTTTTCTACATCTCCGCCTAGAAATCACGCATGAGGAACAAGGAGAATTTAAAACCCCATAAACTCCATTTTCAGGGAAACCAGAAAATAGATCTAGTCCACAGACTCCAAAGTACGTGTTCAGGCTGACAAACCACCGGGCAGGAGCAGAGCTGCATGGGGGGAAAGGAAGTGACGACCCAAAGGGAGACCAGGGGTGGCTGAAGTAGGCACCCGTTCAAATGCCCGTCCTGAAGAGGAGGGATTCACCCTGAAACACAGCAGCTGCACCGCTGTCTGCAACAAAGAGTGTGGGGACTGGGGTGAGAGGCTGGTGGGAGAAGTGCTCTTAGACCTGCTTTGGTTCAGAGAAGCAGAGCGGGTAGGGCTGCAGAGGACGGAGCCATGTTTAGAAGCAGCCTGACTCGGGGCATATTCCCCAAACCTCAAGACAAGGCCCTGCCTGCAGCGGGTCACGGTCTCGTCAGTGAGGTGTGACAACACGTGTCGGGAGACCTGGCTGCTTTTCCATGGTCCTGTCCAGAGAGCAGAAAGCTCTATGAGCTCTGCAAAACAGGAAAGGGAGAAACATCAGAAGTGGTGACAGTGCAATATGTAACTGGGCGTGGGGGGTTGTTGCAGAGAAAATATTTTGTGTTTCTGCACAGCTGGGGCTTTCTGGGCATATTTTTCTGATACTTGGGACCCTGGGTTAAGAACAAGTTTGGAAGTTAATTGTCAACAGTGTGGACAGTAAGAGAACTCCAGAGACATTCACCTAATTGGGCTGGGTGCGGTGGCCGGGGAGGAGGCTCAGGTCCTGGAGAGTCTGGGGCTTCCCTGGCCCCTGGGGAGGTCGATTTACACACCAAAGGGCTGGAGTGGGGACTCCGGCTCAGTCATTCCCATGAGCCCCTCACAGGCCACTAGTTTTTGGGTTTTGTTGTGGCCACGCCTCATTTCTGGGTGCAAATTTATATTAAGGATATGAAATATGGGATATTGGTCAGGGATATAGAAACCAATAGCTTATGTAAGAGAGAAGCCATCTTTTTAACATAACAGTCCAGTGGTTCTCAATCCTGGCTGTGGGGAGAGGGGAATGCCATACTGTGTGATGTCACTCAGGACCCAGGCTCCTTCCGTGTTGTTGCTCCCTCCTGCCCTGCATTCCTGCCCACATCTAACACAGTGGAAGCGGCTTTGCTACCTACCATGTCTGCATTCCAGCCTACGGAAAGAAGGGAAAAGGGCAGAAGTCCAAAACAAGGGGTTTGCCTTTAGACCAGAAGTTGTACACTTCCTTTCTGCTCACATACCATTGGCCCCTAGTAGTCACATGACCACATCAAGCTGAAAGGGAGGCTGGGGGATGTAGTCTCCTAAAGGGTGGCCATGTCTGGCTGAAACCCCATTAACATGGAAAAAGCAAAGATTTGGGAAGACACCCAGCAAACTGCTGAGTGAGCTCTTTGCAGGAGGTTCTTGATGGATGCCAGAAAGAAATGCATCAACCCAGACTGGCTTAAAAGTGCCAGTTCCTCGTTTCTGCATGTCCCAGGCAGCTGGGTGAGGGCCCATGGCCTGGGCTCCAGTTTCACTGGTCTTGAAATCGGAGCCAGTAGGCAAAGGAAAAGGGACCTCCTAAGTCTATTCTGCCACAGCAGAGCAGCTGCTCAGGCTAACACCTTGGAGACCTTCCTGATGCTTCTCTTTCTCTTCCATTTCACTGTCAAACCATCAGGAATCTTGTAGCCTCCACCTTGAAAGTATGAACCCAGAATCTGAGTGCCCCCATCACCACCTCTGCTTCTGTATGCTGGGTTATTGCACAGTCCTCCCACTGGTCGCTCTCTCAGCCCTTTCCTCTTTTTCACTCACATGTTCTCATTTGTCCCATTCCAGCCTCCTCATTGTCCTTCTAATACCCCAGGGCCTTTGCACAGACTGTTTCACCTCCCTGGAATACACTTCCCCTGACAGCTGTATGGCTTAACGTCCCTCCTTCTTCAAATGTTTGCTCAAAGGTCACTTTCTCAGTAAGTTCTCTCGACCACTCATTCAAAATACCAACACCTCCCCCAAACATTCCCAGTCTTTCTTATCCTGCTCTATTTTTTCCAGAGCCCTTAATGCCTTCTGTCATGCTGTTCCCTTTATTTACACACTGTTTGTTTATTGTCTGCATCTCCCTGCTAGAATGCAAACTCTAGGCCAGCAGGAATTTTTATTTCCTTTATTCCTTAATGTATCACCCAAAAAAGTGCTAGACTCGGAGTAGGCGTTCAATAAATATTTGTTGAATAAATAAATGAAATAAAAAAAATGTGTTGGCTGTTTCTTTCATAATAGAGTTCATTTGTTGAGATCACAAAATAAATGAAATCGTGTGGTCATCAAAATACATTGTCCTGTGGTGCAAAATTTTGCAATATGAAGACACTCAGCTCTGTTCAAATGGCTATCATTTTTTTCATGTTATCCACTTCATTGAGCAGGCTTCCCACTGTGTAGAGTGCAGTTGGTCACTTACCCTGGGGAACAGCAGCCTTTTTCTTTCTTGTCTGGACCAAAATAGTAACTGTCAAAGGGCACACTGAGAATATTTGTAAACCTGCTGTACACATGCCCAAGGATATGCTAGGTTATGCTGCTGTAACAAACAACCCCAAGATTTCAGTGGCTTAAAACAGAAATGCTTTGTTTGCCACTCACATGAAGTCCCTGGTGGAACTCAGTGACTGTCGAGCAACTGCCGTCCGTGTGCCGGTTCATTTGGGCACCTCTGTCCTGAATACACCACCGTGGCCACTTTTGGCAGGGGGAGAGAACACTGGAGCCTCTTCTATAGGCAAGTGACATGTCCTACTTCTGCTTCATTTCATTGGCTGAAGCCAGTCACGTGACCTCAAAGGTATATGGGCCCAAAAGGAGAGGCACTGGAGATACTAGCAGACAGCATCATAAAAAACCACCATGAGGGACGCTGGGTGTCTTTTATATGTTTCTTGAACTCTTTGTTCATATCTTCTGTCAATTTTTCTAATCAACAGTTGCTTTTTTTCTTATTAATTTTGAAGAACTCCTTATACAATCAGAGAGTCCATCCTTTGTTTCTGATATAAGTTGCCAACATGGTGTTGCAATCTGTCTTTTGAGTTTTGGTTAGTTTATGATGTTTTATGCCCTTCAGAGTTTAACATTTTAAAAACCTTATTGTAAAATGAAACATGGGTACTGAGGAACACACAAAGAGGTGTGCAGCTTAATGAGTGGTTCAAGGCAGCCGCCCAGGTAGACGTCACCCAGGTCAAGGAGCCTCCTCAGATTCCGCCATCCGTCTCTTCCGGCGGCAGCTTTCTCTCTCTCCGCAGAGTGACACGCCACTTCCTTGTTTCTTGATAAATTCATCACCCGGTGTGCATTCCTAGGACATTATAGTTCAGTCTTGCCTACTTTTTAAAAACTGTACAATGTGTTTAAGTCTCATTTATCCTCGAGATATCCCTTCCATCTTTTTTTTTTCTTGCAATTTATCTGTGGAAAAATCTGGGGTATTTTTGGCTGATGGCTTCCCCACCGGGCCATTCAGAACGACCCTCTGGTCTCCATATTTCCTGCAAATTGGCAACTGGACCCAGAGGCTGGCTCACATTTCCTCCCTTGAGCAAGGTGGTGCTTCTTGCCTACTGGCATGTGTGAGAACCCAGGGCACTGTTAGTGCGAGCAGGTACCACGGTGATGCCACTGATTTTAGTGAAAATACTTCTCGGGAATTTCCATTAAGAATGATTCTGGATTTTGAGCCGGGACAGATATATTTTATCATGCATTCCTGATGGACAAGGAAGTAGCCATCGAGTCCTATTTCTTGGAGTGCTTTTTTATTAAAATTAGAATGGATATTGAAATCTTTCAAATGCCTTCTTAGCATAAAATGAAGATGATCTTTCCCTTTCCCTTTGAATTATGTTATTTTCTTAGATTTCCTCAGAATGAATTGTTCTTATATTCTCACATAATTACTGGGTCATGATGTACTGGAAAATGTCACTGGATTTGTTCACTAATATGATATTTCATTTAGAACGTTTGCATCTACATCCATGAGTGAGGATGGCTTATAGTTTATTATTGTTGTTAACATTATCAGTAGCAGTGGTGTCATGTCTAATACCACTGCAGTCTTTTGGGTATGAATATCAGGGTTATGCTCTTTTCTTTAAAAGAATTTGAAACATTTCCTTCTTTTTCTGGTCCCAGCTACTTGCCTGGAGTAGATCTTCTAGTAACGGCCCAAAGAAGGACTCATAGAATGATGTTTTCTTAGTTCTTTCATGTTGAAAGCATTTTTATGGCCTTTATACTGGAAAGATTTTTGGCTGGATGTAGAATCCTGGCTCACCTCGTCTTCCCATGAGAGTACTGGAGGAATTTCTAACCTTTCTTTTTTGCTTTGAATGTGAAAATGTCTGAGACCTGCTGGAATTGTTTTCTTCGCAGTGTCTTCCTTTTCTTGCCTGGCCGCCCCTCTGCTGTAGTGGAGGGGAGGGGGGGATCTCGCTGGTGGAGGAAGGCCTGTGGACAAGGATCAGGAAGTGGAAGACATTTCAAACTGGTGGCTTCTCTTTTCTCAGTGGAGAAGAGCACAAGGTCACTTTTCTACAATGAGGGTGGGAGTTGGGATGGGGCGCAGGTATGGGGTTTGAGAAGAGATTCAAGATAACCATGGGCCAGTGGACGGCGGAGCTGCTGAGAGGAAGTGAGAGCGTGTGCTCTGAGTAGGAGAGCCTTCCCTTTGTCGCTGGACGCCTGCAGACGGGGTAAATCTCATTCTCCTTCCACGGCGAAATCGGTATTTTTATCTGCATCTTCAAGATGGCTTCAGGCTCTTTCCTGCTGAGCAGCCTTCCTCCCCGACCAGAGGGACCCACCTGGCAAAACTGAGTACCCAGCTCAGCGGTTTGCTTCCGTTTAAAGCTTCCGAGGGAGTTAATATTTCTTTCTTTGAGTTTTCCTTAAATAGTAAGCATATTTGGGGCCCTTGATTTATCACATAATTATTTGTTTTTATGATCGTTTCTACTCCTAGAGGCCTTGAGGGCCAGGTAAATGCCTTCTTCATATTTTTCTACCAAGCTTTCCACAAAGTTGAATTATTACCTTGGCGTTTTATCAGGAATCCAGGTATGCCTCCCGTGAATAGGGTGAAACTTTCCCCGTGTCTTTGACAGCAAACATGCACTTCAGGAGGGCTCACCCTCTGCTCTGGGGCTATGGGAGACATTCTCTGAACGAACATTCTCTGTGGTCCTCAGCTGATCCCGTCTCATTCTCACAATTAGCGGTGTTCTACTTTTTTTTTTTAGTTTATTTTTATTGAGATGAAACTCACATAATGTAAAATAACCATTTTAAGGCATACAATTCGGTGGCATTTAGCACATTCACAATGTTGTACAACCACTACACCTCTATCTAGTTTCCAAACATTTTCATCCCCTAAAAGGAGACCCCACATCTATTAGCAGTCACTCCCCACCCGCTTCTACGCACGGGCCCACGGCACCCACCAGCCAGCTTTCTGCCTTTCTAGATTTGCCTATTCTGGATAATTTTGTGTAAATGGATCATATAATACGTAGCCTTTTGCATCCAGCTTTTTCCACTTAGCATAATGTTTTCAAGGTCTACCCACATTTGTATCGTGTTATCAGTGTTTCTTTCTACTGAGGCTGAACAAAATTCCACTGTATGGATGTACTGTATTTTATTTACCCACTCATCCATTGATGGACACTGGATTGTTGCCACCTTTCGGCGATTGTGCTAAGGCTGCTGTGGGCGTGTGTGCATGATGCCCTGCTTTTGAACAAACACTGGCTGTGTTCCTGCACACCTTCCTCCCGGCTTCTCTTGCCCAGAGCCCTCGTCCTCCGCGTCTCAGCTGTCTGCCCCGCTGGGAGAGGTGGGCTCTCAAAGCCCCCACTTCACCCTCAACTTAACCCCACCCCAGCCCTTCTGCCCCCCACCCCAGGCGCCCAGCAGTTACCACCACGCCCTGGCCAAGCCCTAAGGAAAAGGAGACGGGGTCACAGTGGCCCTGCCATCCCAGGGCATGTTTCCGAGTCTTTTCTCATGTATTCCTACTCACATACACAAACATGCAACTGAAGAAAACATCGCGTTTGTGTGTGAGAGAGAGAAACATAAGTGAAATTACTCAGTACCTTTCATCCGACAATTTGCTTCTTATTACCTTAACGCTGTGTCTCGGTGTTCCAGCCGGTTGGTATACATAGATGTACTTAATTATTTTTAGCTGCTGCAAAATAGCCCACAGCACCCATCCCCACTGCAGAATTAGCTATTCTATTGATGGACACGTAGGTTTTTCATTCTTTACTAGACCCAGCTCTTTTGCAATGAACATTGTTTAAGTGCTTCCTCATCTAAAACTGTCACTATTTCTCCTGGGTTGATACTGAAAAGAGGCCTCTGTCATTAGATATGTGCATTTTGGGTTTTAGTAGGAACTACTGACTGCCCCCCTCAAAATACTTACTCTGATACTCCTACGGGGAGCAGCCCGCTTCCTTGTACTTCCGCCAACATTCCACGTTACCCGGCTTGACCTTGTTGCAGTATTCCCCCAAATACTGTGGGGGAAACAGTATTTAATTCTTGTTTTAATCTGCGTGTCCCTGAGTGCCGCCCACATAATTGTTTTCAGATCAGACTAAAGCAGTGGTTCTCAACTAGGGGTGATTTTGCTCCCTCAAGGAACAATTTGGCAATGCCCACGACGTTTCTCATGGTCACTCTGGGTGAGCAGTGCTACTGGCATCTAGTGGCAGAGACCAGGGACGCTGCTAAATGGTCCTCTCAACAAAAAGTGTCCACGGGGCCGAAGCTGAGAAACCCTGGACAAAAGAAATGGGTTTCGTAGAACCTATTGTTGTAACGGCAGCATGGCTAGTGAGCGAGCACGCAGCCAAATAAATCACATGGTGTTTATAGAAAACAGTGACAAAGAGACATTCCTCAGCAAAACCTCGTCTCTCCACACAAACATTGGAGGGTTGCCCTCGAGAACCAACTACAAGCCACACTGGCAGCGAGGACATCCTATCAACTGTAATTAGCAGTGGGGTTGTCTCTGGATCATTTCTCATCTCCAGCCCCCAGTGATAGCAGGTGCGTGGTTCTGCAGCTCACAATCACTCAGTGATCCACACCACTCCTCTGTCATTCCCTGTCCCTTCCTGTCCTCCCTGATGGGCAGATATCCCTCCCTGAACAACTCCGGACAACCTGCATGGTATGTGCCTCACCTTTATTTTGCACGCAGGTCTTCAGAAAAAAATGACTAAATTATTCAACGTTTTCTGCTACATTATGAAAATGTATTCCCCTCGACTTTCTCAAATCATTTTAAGAGGAAGAATTAACTGTTTAGGAAATCAATGTTTGTGCATATTATTCCTGACCTCTGCCTCTCTACAAATTGTGAAGGGAAATTCTGCACCACCTTGACAAAAATGAACCTTAAAAACAAATTTCATTGCGTGACAATCCCTAGGATTGACGTCCATGGGCAGGGACCTGGAAAGGGCCCCTCTCCCTTGGTTTCCTTTCATGGAATTCCACAAATAATCAAAAGAGGAAACATGCAGAAAAGAACAATCGTGAGCCAACATATTTGCTCCTTCATGAGCTGGTTACTAATTTCCATACATACGCCCAACAAAACTAATCGTGCAGCGATGGACGATCAAATCAGGGGGCTACAGGGCTCTAAGGTGGCTTCAGCCTTTTGTTCGCGGGGGATCCAGGGGTGGATGGTAACAGAGGACGTGGCGGTGGTGGCTGGCGGTGTCGTTTGCCCAGGTGGAGCCACGCTGCATCGCTTCACGATGCGGCTGGACAACCCCAGCCAAGGCTGTTGTCACTTGAGGACACTGAGCCCTGGGGTTCTGACCCTCCAGGTAGATTTGTGACAGTCAGTGCTGCCTTTAGAAATGGGGGAGGTGAAGCTAGGGACACGTAAGCAGCTTCCCAAAATTTGGTCTCACGTGTGGGTAAATTTGCAGCTGCTATATTCTATACAACGAATGAGGATTCTCTCTGAATCTCTTGACTATTCCCTCTGTGATGATGCAATAAATATTTCAGTTCCCTGGGGCAGCCTGAGTTCCTGGTGTGACTTCATCAATCCCTCTACTTCCCATCGTTGACACGGCTTCATGGTAGACAGAGCAGTTTCCCACTGCTGGACGCTAGGCTTGGCCATGTCATACTCTGGCTAATCGGGTGTTAGCAGGTGAGATGCAAAGGCCTAACTGTGCTCACCTGGTGGGGCTGGCGCTCTTGCACTTAGGCCATCACCATGGAACCGCGGGTATCTCACTGATCCTGGAATGGGAATCACCCAGGATAGACACGAACTAAACTCACACCTGGGGCCAAGAGGAGCCAAGCTCAGCCTCCCTCAGCCAAATCCAGCCAACCAGCAGACACATGAGCCAAAAATAAATGCTTGTTATTGTGCACAAGCATTTTGGGGGTGATTTGTTATGCAGCATTATTGGGGCAATAGCTGACCAATATGCTCCTCTAGTATTCTCAGGCTTAGGGTGCAAAGATTTTAAAAGTTTAATAACAGAAGGTCCCAGTGTTTAAGGAGCTCATAGTCGAGTGGGAGAGCAGGCTCGTAAACAGGTGGACACACTCAGGTAGGTGCTGTCACAGACGCAAGAGCAGGGGCTGTGGAGACACGGCTGATGTCACTCTTGTGAGGGTTTAGAAAAGGACATTATCAGACATGCAACAACTCCGAAAAATAGGACCCTCATGCATGTCTAGTTAAAAGTGGTAATCTGAGGAGTAGGACTAATTTTTTTAAAAATCAAACACAATAAGTGCCATCTTTTATTTGGCAGAAAAGGAAATCTCTATAAGAATATGAACTGTCATCTCTCCTCCACATTTCTGATCTTCCCAGAATGAGAGAAGCATATTGTTCTACCCTGCTAAAGCTGGCAGACACGGGAAGCGGTTAGGACAACTGGGTTTACAAACCCGAGATCCTTTCCTTGTGAAAGAGAACGTTTTGCGTTCACGTTTTTCAAAGCATGTCTACAGACCTCATCTTATCCAATATCATATCTTTGTATCATGAGCAGAAGTACTTGTTAACTTCATTTTTAAAACAGGGAAACTAAAGCTCAGAGAGATTAATTATAACTTAAGTCCTAGAGTGCGAGACTTTTCGGCACGTGGCAAAAGCACGCTGTGGTTCTCATTTACAAAGTGATAGATTTGCCAAATGTTAGTGGTCAGCTCAACAGCACAGACAGCTCTAAAATTAATTGACAGTTAGCAAAACTATCAGTCTATCATCTTTGCATAATCTATGTGTCACCTATCAACTATCGATGCACCCATCACCTATCTAGTCATCATCTACGCATCCATCTACCATCACCAGGGTGACCAAACTTCCTGGTTTGCCTGAGACAGCATTGCCTTACCCCTGTTGTGCCCAGTTAGTATTTGTCTTAGATTTCTCATTTCTAACAACGCAGTGTTATCAGCAGCCGCCTTAGAACAAGCCCTGATGGAAAGTGCACCCGGTGTACTCAAAGCTTCGGCCGTCATCTTGTCTGGTAGTGTGAGACACATGTGCCTAAATTTGAAAGCCAGTCAGCAATCTCCCGCCCCTGGTTTCCTGGTCATTTCCAACATGAACTGATGCCCCCCTTTCAAGAACTCACTGATAAGACAAAGCAGGTTGCTGGTAAAATGGCGTGAGCTCAGACAGGGGAGGCTAGTCACAGCTAACCCCTTCCAGTCCTGGGTTCGCGGGCACAGTCAGGGTGGCTGCCGGGGCTCTCACCTGCAAAGTGTGTGAAACGGTGGGTGGGGCCCATGAGAAACGCAGGAAAGCACATGTGGGTGCATGTGAATTTATCTGAGAAGTAGAGAGGGAGCAGCCCTGCTGGTGAGTGTGTGAGAGGAACCTGGGACCGTTGCTCCAGCAGTGTGGGCATTTACTACATGGAGTAAACCAACAATCAGTTCTGTGTTTTTTATGGTTTGGGAATGCCTTGTGTATTTTGCAAGAAGCCCTTAAGGTAGGAAGCTGAAAGTGAAAAACAAAACTGCATGTTTGACGAACAAACAAAACAGCAACAGACTCATAGATGCAGAGAACAAGCTGATGGAAAGGGGAATTAGGGAGATGGCTGAAAAAGGGGAAGGGATTAAGAGGTACAAATTGGTAGTTACAAAATAGTCATGAGAATGTAAAGTACAGCTAGGGCATATAGTCAGTAATATTGTAATAACTATGTATACTGCCAGGTGGGTACTAGACTAATCAGGGGTATCACTGCATAAAGTATATAATTGTCTAACCACTCCGCTGTACACCTGAAACAAATATAACTTTGAATGTCAACTGTAATTGAAAAATAACATATAAAAAATTTTAAAACACTCTAAATTTACAAAGTGCATGTTTAGTAAAAATTAAGGACTGAATTTCCATCTCTCTAGAAAGTTGATGATAAATACACAAAATCAACAAAATGCTTGTCGACATTTACCACCCAGCATAGGGGCAATGGTGATGGCATTCCCCACGTGAAAACCAGAAAAAGGCACCCCTGCTGAAAAAGCTACAGTATCTACTTCAAAAGTTAATTGTCACTTTAAGAAGGCTGAGCTCACAGGTGACAGTGGAACATGAGCAGCTGCGGGAGGCACACTTACACAGTCCTCTGCGAAGCACAACTTTTCGTTTCGATCAAATGACTGTCTTCTAAATTAACGCTGCTCGTTTTTACCCCCCAATTTTGTTGCACATGTACTAAAAATGAAGCAATAGCTGTTGATTCATTAGCAGAAGAATCTCCAACAGTTAAATGATGCCAGTTCTGTATCGAGGTCATGAGACATTGCAGATAGAAAATCAGAAAATTCCAATAACCGTTTGGGTTTTTTTCATCCAATTCACATTACCTAATATGAATATATCCCTTTGAAAATCTTTCCTGTTGAAAGTGAAACATCTGAAATTATTGTAAATGCTATGGAAAATTCAGTTTAAAAGTTCAACATTGAAGATAAAATAATTTGGGGGCTGTGATAATACAATACAAATTTTGATGGAGAACTATGTCAAGGTAAAAAGCATTCTTACTAAATTATAAAACCTCTGGGGCAAAAACGTACTTGGAACTGGTTGTGATGCACACATAATTGCTTTCAAATATCCCTCAATATTCTACCAATAGAAATGGAAACTCTCCCTGTCACAGTTTACAATATTTTATGTATGCACTGAGTAACTGAGCTACAAAATTATTTAAATGATGCAGAAGCGACATTATTTTTAAAAATTCAATACTTTCTCTCTTTGCTCTCCATCATCGATGAATTTTATAAATGTTTGAACCTTAGAAAAAACTATTTAAGAATTCTACAGTGGTAGCGACTTTTTATATGTATATACATAAATGAAACTTCCAAATTTTGGATGCCCTTTTTCTCAAATCGCTTGGAAATTTTAATTAAAGTAATCATGAAGTGCCAAGAGATCATCAGCACTCGAAGATCTTAGCAAAATGCAATTATTGAAAATAAAGTCTGCAATCAGGAAGGTATTGAAATTTGTCCCCACAAAAGCAAGCGTGGAAGTAAACAACATAAGATGTCAGCTCAAATCATGCACAAGATTTCACTTTAATGTTCTAAAATTGTGTTTGGGAATTTCTAGGCGTGCAGGAAGAATCTTTTGATAGAGCTCCTATTTTTAATTTTGCAAATTGATACCCAGTTCTTACAATTTTCCCGCATCTTTGATTAGTTAAACATTCAAAAGAACCATAAATAGAGTTAATTTATTTCACAAGTGTTGAGTCATAAAAATATTTGTCAACAGCAGGTATTCTGAATGGAAGCAAAAAGATAGGATCTGTAAAAATTTGTACTGAAACATTTACACATTTTAAAACAAAAATAACAGAATGGATAATCACCTCCATTCATCGGAATTGGCTGAGCTTACCAGCTACCTCTGTACCTGGAGAGAGAAGCACTCTTGCAATCTAAAATATCATGGTTGACTGAGAAGAATCGATTGAAGGTGTCAGTGATTTCAAATTCATGAAAAACCACTTGGAAGAAGATTGCAGGCAATTTTCTGAAAAATAAAATAGAACAATATTGAAAAACTTTGTTTTTCAGAAATATACTGGTGACACAGTATTAGAAGTAGATATGGCTAATAACCCAGAGAAATATGTGAAGGGCTGCCAAGAATGATAATTCTTCCCATGTTATTATCTAGTGTTCAGATTATTAATGTAAAGAATTTAGAATTGTGTTTCCTTCAATGCACATAGATTTTGGATTTTTTTTAATATTTATTTTTTAAAACTAGCTTTTGAAAAGAACTATTTGATCCACCAATATAATGAAACCAATCTGTCAGCCAATAAATAAATATTTTAAAAGTTATTTATATTTTAGAATCACTTTCCAATTTCAAAATTCTCTCAGTTTGGACCAAAAAAATTGTATGGT
The DNA here is from genome assembly GCF_001890085.2 of Hipposideros armiger. NCBI lineage: Eukaryota > Metazoa > Chordata > Mammalia > Chiroptera > Hipposideridae > Hipposideros > Hipposideros armiger. The sequence continues at coordinate 2,849,992 of NW_017731383.1, forward strand.
CACCCCATTTTCTTACTTTTCTTATTCCAGAAGAGATTTAAGGCCACCTAGAAAGATATGGAACATTCCAGCTTTTAACCTCACTAAATCAGATTTGGGGAACTCCAAGTCCTTTTCAAGATTTAGTCTGCTTTTAGTTAAAGTGACCAGGTTCAAGCTAGAATAATTTTAGCTTGATGAGCTTTTGCTGTAAATTAAATTAAGGTTACCAAATAGTTTTTCTTTAATGTCATCCTTAATCATCTATCTGACTACTCACTACCAAGAAGCAAATGGTATTTATTAAAACCGTCCATCTTCACATGCCATCAGAGTCGGCTACTTAGACATGTTTCCCATTTGAAAGTCAGCCGATCTGCTTTGCTTATTCAACACCCCTCCCAGGCTGTGGGGTAGCCTGACTTTCTGGAATGTGATGATGAGGGGAAACGAGTGTCTAACAAAGTCCTTCATCAAAACCTTTGGGTAGGATTGTGTGGTTTTGTTTAGAAACATGTCTGACTTGTTCCAAGGTATCTAAAAGTCTGACAGCTGAAAATTTTGCCTCTGTGTCCTGTGGCGTGAGGCTGTGTGGCAAGGAGGGCGGAAGCTCCTGACGGCTCACAGAGGCGTCTCGTGGGGATAAACACGCTTCGGCAGAGCTGGTGAGTCCCACAAGCTGTTGGGAGCCTCCTGTTTGGAAAGCGAACATATCCCAGAGCTAGAGCCCTCTGGTCCTCCTGGGAGCCACAAAGAAGCAGGTGCAGGGGAGGCAGCTGAGAGAAATAGGGGGTTAGAGACAATCAATGCTTCCTGCTATCAGTGGAGGCTTGGCGAGCCTGGGCATTTACAGAGTATTGCTGGAATGTTCCCAAAGACAGGTGATAGCCTGGGTTTCCCCAAAGGCCAACTCAGAGACAAGGATTGGGGCCCAGGTCAGTTATTTGGAGGGAAATAAAAACAATAATAATAGATAATAAATATTAGTAACAAATGCCCCTTTGCCTCTTCAGACCATCTCCAAATAAGCAACACAAAGAGCAGCAGCCCCATGGACCACTGGGGCCCCACGCCACTGGGTGCTCTGGGCGCTCACATAGAAATGGCCTCTGAGGGATGGGGGAGCCCCAGTTATTCATCCACCAGCTTCCAGTCATCGTTTGGGGACTGCTATCCAGAGCTGGGGGGCTATTAATCCCCAGAACTCCCAGCCTTGTTGGACAGTTGATTGGGCTCCGGTCCCAGGTGCTTACACCTGGAAGCTGGGTGTCCACACCCACAGCAACCACCGCATGGCGCCCATGGTTGGCCATCCCACGGGGCGTTTGCCTGGTGTCCTGGGGACAGACGTTGATGTTTTTCCCCTTGTTTGCCTTTAAAAACCATGTGTGTTCTCAAACAAGCCCTGCGAGCACATGTGCAACGGCACCGGGTCCTGCCAGGCCGCTTTCCAAGGTCACCCGCCTGTAGTCCACATCGTTAGCAGCATATGCATGTCCCTCCTGAGTCACCTCCTCACCCGTGTTCCCTGAGTCAGCTTTTCTAAACGGTGCCAATCTGGTGAGTGTGGCTGTCACGAGCATTTCCATTATTACAAATGAGGTTGACCGTCTTGTCATATGCTTTTTATCTATCAGATGCCTTAAAAAAAGTCTGCGACTGAGTGCGTTATTCCTTAAGCCCATGTGTGTGTCAGAGGAAGGGGTGAGTGTGTGTGTGTGTGTGTGTTTGGGTCCTTTGTTCACTAGGAGGATTTTTGTCTAACAAAATTCTTCAAGCTTCTTAGGGAAGCTATTTGTGACAGTTAGTAAATAGTGCTTTTTTACGGAGACCCTGGTGATGATTTGAACAACTGTACTGCTAAAGGTATAAATAATAACATCCTGATAAAAGGAAGTCACCATCCCCACACCACAGCTGCCATTTCTTCACACATACTTTGCATTGTGCCATCAGCCCACACTTGCGCTCAATGAACCCAGGGACTCTAAACAGCTCCTGTTCTACGTGGTTCTACTAGATGCTGAACAGCTGCCTTCGACTCTGAGCACAACCCAGGATTTTCTCATTATATTTAGCTGGCATTCCCTTGCTTAGCCCATCTTTTCTTTGACTATCAACACATCAGGAAGAGCACCTCCATCTGCCATAAATAAATCCTTTCTTATTCTCTTAATGTAATTCAAGAGCAAGGCTAGAGGAGCCGCTGAGCAGGATGGACTTCAGCCAGGACTCTTCCTCTGTTATCTCAGCCCTGGGACGAACTTCAGGTCAAGGCGTGGACAGCCCAGGAGAAGTTTAAGGCGCAGTTTAGGTGAGTAGGTACCATTGGCACAGGGGCCTGTGCAGGAAAGGGCTGTCAGTAGATCTGGGTTGTCCAAACCCTGCACCTAAAAGGTTTGGCCCTTGACTTAGAGTGTCTTGCTTTTGTTTAGCTGGGGGCCTTCGGCCACACCAGACAGCCTATGTGGTCAGTGTGACTTACGGTGGGACCATTAGGTCACACAGTAACAGCTTGACCTCTGGAAGGGCTGGAGCTAAGTTTAGCCACATGGGTGGTCAGCCATGCTTGTGTAACTGACCCCCAATAAGAACTCTAGACACCGAGGCTCGGGTGAGCTTCCCTGGTTGCCAATGTTTCATGCACACTGTCACACAGCATCGTCCTGGGAGAAGTAAGTGCTGTCTGCACGGCTTCCTTAGGACAGGACAGCAGGAAATGCTTCCCCACATCCTCTTCCCTTTGCTGATTTTAATCTGGATCCTTTTGCTGTAGTAAATTGTAACTGTGAGTATCACGTCTGTTCTAGTTCATGAGCCCATCCAGTGAAGGACCTGAGGGTGGTCTGGACACCCCTGGACCACACCACCACGCAGTGCACACTTCCACCCACGAGTGCCCAGTACGCATGCCCTGAGGCCGTTTCCCTCCTACCTAACCTCTTTGTGACTGCTGTCTTCGTCACTTCAGGCTGCTATAGACTAGGTGGCTTCAACAACAAGTGTGTATTTCTCACCATTCCGGGGGCCAAAAGTCTGAGATTGGGGTGCCAGTGTGGTCAGGTTCATGATGAGGGCCCTCTTCCTGGTTTGCAGATGGATGCCTTCTTGCTGGGTTCTCACATGGTTGAAACAGAGAGGCAGGTATTAAGAAAAGCTATCTGCTGTTCTTAGAAGGGTGCTAATCCCATTCAGGAAGGCTCCGTCCTCTTGACCCAATCACCTTCCAAAGGCCCTATCCCCAATATCATCATATCCCAGATTTCAACATGACTTTTGGAGGACACAAGTATTCAGTCCATAGTAACCATTAACCATGGATGTCCCTCACCCCTCACCCCCCAAATGCCAGGGCCTTAACCCCATGGGAACTAACCAAAATTTTCTAAAGTTACTTAAGAGATCCTAGAGAAATTTACCACAATAGACTGCCTTTTCCTCCTATCAGCTAAGTTCAGTTCTCTTGGTTCCCATTTCAAAGTATTGTTTTAGAATTGGCCCAGTCACACAGATAACATGCTTTAGAGACACATATTGTCCATTTCTTTTCTTGCTGAATCTATTTAAATCCTCTAATTAATAACATCCTTTCAGGTAATATATTTGTATCCTGTGACCCTTATCCAAGAGGCTATAACTTTCAAAAAGTTCAATAAGCGAATAAGCATTAACTGATTATTCATCCTGTTTTTACATCTCAGGTTAGAGAGTTAATTTGAATTAGAAGAAAATTTAATAGAAAGTAGAATATGTTTTTAAGTGAGAGAAACAGATCATAGAACTATATGTGTAGCGTAATCCTAATTTTGTAAAAGCTGCACCAATATTTGCATGGAAATAGGTATAGAAGGAAAATCCTTCAGGTGTTAACAGTGTGCTCTCGGGGGAGGGGATCGAATTTTGGGCAACATTTCCTTTTCTATCTTTTTGTAGAGTTTAGTGTCTGACTTTTCTACAATAAACATGGATTAATTGGGGAAATGGAGAAATATTAATAAACAAGTACATTATCTTAACAGGAAAGGTTTCTGTCCTCTGAAACTTACACTTTCGGGAAGGTACATTGGCAACTAAATAAACAGGGTCATTTTACATTGTGATATACGCTTTGAGGAAAATAAAAGAGCACAACAAGATAGAGACAGAGGCCAGAAATGTAAATATGATTCTGGCCAAAACGTAAAATAATATTTGTGGAAATGATACCGAACACTGGGCGTTTTTCTCAAAAAGCCAGTTGCCTTCTAATTGAAAGTGATAGTGTGGCTGGGCCTCCTCCCGAGACTGCTCAGAACAGTCCTTTCATTTACAGAGCTTCTCGGGCCTCTCATCCCCCACCTGAGAATGCGGGGACAGCTTGTTTCGGCCGAGTTTCCTTCTCATTATTCTTGTAAGAACATGTGTTTCGTCCCCAACGGGAGGCCCTGCTTACTGTGCAGACTTCTTTTTGACAATTTTCTTTCAATTTGGCTTATTGATCCTATGAAGAATTCTGGTGCTTCTTTGGGGAGTTACTTATATTCGACACTTTAAGAAGAGGAGCTGGGAATGTAAATACAAGTGTAAAAATGAAAGGACCTGTGGAGGAAACAGGCCGGCTGTAAGAGCCTCTCAGCATCAATACTGTCACTGCACGAAGTGTGTCACTCCCGCGGGTTATATGTTGACTTCAAGAGCCATGGCGGTGAACGATAGGATCTTAGAGCCGTATGTGAGCTTATAAATCACTCGTGCGACCCCCATGTGCTGCAGAAGCCCTTACCAAATGCTCCTGGTAAATGTCTGGCTGGACCCGGTCAGATGTGGGAAGTCCCTGTTAATAAGTGTCCCCTACGGGTGACCCCAGTTGCCTTGTGCTGTTTCTTCTAACCATCACCCATGGGTCCCGATTGCTTCTGGAACCACTGTCACTCTCCCCCCAATATCTCAGACTCGGGTTCCCACTTCCTTCTCTTCACCATCATCTGAGAGGCTTCTAACCTTCACGTGACAAAAAGTGGTATCCCTGACCCCCCCACGCACACCTAGCTCTCTTGCTGTGCTCCTGTCTCAGTTCACACAGCTCCGTCTTCCATTGCTCAGGCCCAAAAGTGAGGTTTCAGCAGCAGGTCGTGCCCCTCTGCCCTCAAGGGCTATAGGATGGGACCCTCATCGCTTCCAACTACGGACCAAGCCCCGACCCCTCTCCACTGGATCATCACGGCTCTTCCTGATTCCTCCCTCCCCCCTTAGAGTCTGTTCCCCAGAATCCTCCATGGTCCCCAGCTGAGCATGAAGGTCAATGTTTTCCAAGACAAACCTTGACCCGGGCCCACCCCTTCCTCTTACCACGCGCCCCTCCGCCTGCTACACTCCTCTCTGCTAGGCGCGCTGCCACCTCGGGGCCTTGCTCCATCCAGCTGCCTCCCGCTTGGAATGCTTGTCCTGCAGTCACTCACATGGCTGTTCAAATGTCACATCATCAATAGGGTCTTCCCTGACCCTTTTATTTTAAAATTGCAGGGCCGACCGAGTGGCTCAATTGGTTAAGAGTTGCTTAAGAGCTCTGAGCAACAGGGCCGCCAGTTCGATTCCCACATGGGCCAGTGATGCTGCGTCCGAGCTGAGCTGTCGCTGAACTGCCAACAGGTGGCAGGATGGCTCAGCTGGTGTAACAACAAGATTACCTGTTCAATGGTGGGCTATGCCCACCCGCAACTAAGACTGAACTTGGCACCTTGACCTGAGCTGCCGCCCGGATAGCTCAAGGGTAAAGCGTGCGCTCTTAACAACAAGGCTGCCAGGTTTGACTCCCACATGGGATGGTGGCTATGCCCACCCCCAACTAAGATTGAACACAGCACCTTGAGCTTAGAGACCATGAGCTGCCAACAGGAAGCCAGATGACGACTGGCGCCCTCCACAACAAAGATTGAAGAACAACAACTTGGCTGGTCCCCTTCCCCAATTCCCCAATACTATTCCCCTTCCCTAATTCCCCAATAAAAAATAAATAAAATAAAATAAAATTGCAACCTCACCCACCGCCACAATACCTATCCCCCTTCCCTACCATCTAACATATTGTTTAATTAGTTTGTTTATTATCTACTAATAAATATCTACTACTGCACCCCCAGAATGCCAGTTCCTTGAGGGTAGGTGCCATGTCTCAGGTTCTCTGCTCTGTCTTGGCATCTAGGCCAGAGCTGGAAACACAATACGTGCTTCCCAGACACTCTCCTCTACCAAATTACTTCCTGCAGGTATTGAAAGACAAAGACCCTGGCCCTCTCCCTTTTATTAAACAAATATCATAAGTTCCTCCATCCATTTCTCATATGACACAGTTTCCAGACCCATCCACCTACCCTACCCCTTCACCATTCTCAGCAAACCCTTTAATTTGTTACTATCTCCCTTGAAATGCATGGGAGAAATTGAATACCATCCTCCAAATTTATTCTAGAAAACATACATTATACTGGTACGATTGATTCCTATGGTGGGGAACCAATCTATTTATACATCTCTTTATGGGAGCTAATATTGACAGCTACACAGTACTTTGGTTGACATTAATCTGTGGTTAACGGAAGCTCAGACCTTTCTCACAAAAAGTATTGCCAAGTGGCGTCTGTCTCATCTACGCCTGTGTAGTTGGCTGCCTTGGAGATTCTTAAAAGGCACAAGATGAAATACAGACCCACAGTGGCCGCCGCCAGAGCCGCAATGGCTCCCACGCCCAGGTTAGCAGAGGGTTCGAGGCTCGGCCGGGACAAGGGCTCTGGGCAGCTGCGTGTGAGTGTGGGCTGGTCCCGCGTGTCTGCTTTGGCTGGTAGTTCCCTGTGTGTAAGTCAGTAATAGCAGTTGGGTACCCTGGCATGTGCGGAAACACTCAGGATGGGGCCGGACACGTGACCCGGGACCAGTGACTTAGAAACATTCATGTTCTTTCTTCTCATCAACAGCAAGGCAGCAAGCTTGTCCCAGTTCTAAGACCAATTTGCTAAGAATGAGAACTCACGTACAAATGAGTTGTCGCATCCAATGGCTTGGACTACCAAGGAATGGACATTCACCCCTTCATGTCTGTGCTGTGGACACCGAGGTTCTGGGAAGAGGGCAAACTAAATCCCTTCGAAAGGAAGCGAGCGACTCCGCTTCATAGACCGAGGGTCCTGGTCTAAATTCACGGTCAAGGGGAGGTGGGGCAGAGTCTTCAGCTTTTCCGTGTCATATTTCAAACCCGACTTTAGGATTGTGAGTCGATACAACTGTGTGGGCATAAAGCTGCTCACTCCTACGCCAGTGACAGCTCAGTGGAATTTATGGACTTAGAACTTGCTTAAGAGGGAGAAATAAAAGCAGCTCGTGCGTCCCACAACTGGGCCAGAAAATGCCACCAATGATGTATGGTTTTGTCTGAGGTGTGAGCTCCTAGAGTCTCGTTGTTCTACATATACGGGCTCACCCCCCTCCGCTCCCTGCTGGGCATCCTTACACCAACAACTCCACAGAGCACTTCACACTGAAGCTGCTGAGCAAGTGGCATCTGTGGCCTGTCGCCAGGACAGACGTCCAAACACATGTGCCCACTGCATCTGGTATCGCAGTCACCAAGAAACACACAACACTCTGCTCACACAGAGAAAAGCCATCTGGAGACCAGTTTGTCCGATGAGTTTCTGAGCAGCTCCGGGAGTGAGCACCGGGCCCCCATGGCCAGCAGGTCTCTGCTGGCAGCCAACACAGGTCAGTCGGCCCGCACACACCCTTCTTGTGCCTCAGCAGAAGGAGCCTGGCTGCTCACCCCGAAGGGGCAGATAGCGCCGTGCAGTTGGCCTGGTGCCATGTGATGCAGGCAGAACACAGGACCGTGCATGGAGGCTGCAGCAGGGAAAGGTGTGTGCACAGGCTGGGCCCTCTGTGTCTCGGTAGGCGGAATTTCACGCCCAAAGCCACGCTCTTAGGGCCAAGCAGGGGTCAGAATACTGCGCACATGAGACTGCCTTTCCCAACATAATAGTCTAGCAGTCACTACTCTCTTCAAGGCGTGTGGAGAGGATGATGTTTTAAATAGGCCTAACTGCTTCTTGACAATAAAGAAAATATAGCTCCTTGTTACATTAGAATAGTCCAGTCCATCTCTCGGGGAGAGTAAACCGAGGCTGGAGAACCCAAAGGCCTTTAGAGCTCAGAGAGGCTCTGCTCACAGATGCAGTCTTATCATTTTTTTTTTCAAATTGCTTTTTACCCGTTTGCCTTCCCGCGCATGTGTGTAGTGAGAACATCGTTAGAGACTCTTCATTGTTCATCATCAATGACAAGGCGGAAGCAGCCCGACAGGCCCCAGGGGCTAAAGTTCTGAAAGCAGAAATCAGACTCAGTTTAAAGTTTTCCAGTTAATGAGCACTTTTCAAAACGGGGATGTTCACGTAACAGCCATGGAGGAAACACAGAGTCTCCTCATGTCGTGAGGGGTCTCTGGGGGCGTGTGCTGGAAGAAATCCGCAAGCCTGCTCACACTTCCACTTCCTAACAAGGTGCCATCTACCAATAACGTGCCCCCTCCGTGTGGCTACCTAGGGCCCCCACGCACAGAAATATTACAGATAGCCGGCCGTTAGCTCTGTCTTCCTGATTGTAACACCTGTGCCATGCCACCTTGTACAATAGTTACGAGTGGGCATGCCCTATCTTCCCTAGGGACATACAAAGTCCCTGAAGATAGGTTTTCTTACACTGTGTTCAACCTAAATAGTATAATATTCATCATCAGGCCCTATGAGTATTTCCTAAAGAAATGGTTGAGTCTTAATAACAAAAACTGCATCTTAAATACCACAACTTATGAGTCACTTGGGAAGAGGCCTGTCACTTCTGTCATGAGCCCTAATGGGAGGAGGTCTGGACCCATGGTGACCACCTTTGGGTGAAGTCCATCATCAAGTCCATGCAGAGACCGTGGGGCCCATGGCCCCACGCTGATGCAAAGTCAGCAATAGAGTTCACAGCCCCATTTCCTAAATTGTTCCCTTTGATCCCGTCTCATTTCAGTCGGGGTCATTTCTTGCTGGACAAACAGTGGAAGGAACATGAGCAGTATTTGAGCAAAACGCGAACTTTGTCACAAGTCATCTAGGGACCAGATTCTCCAGTGAGTTTCGTGTCTCCTCCTAGGAGATTCGCTCCATGAAACTCCAGTAAGGAAAACTGAAAACTCCCAGACTTCATTGTTTATTTTTATTGTTTTAAACAGATTTATACTTTTTTTTTAAAATCAAGGACCAAGTTAACTTCTCTTTTCCTAACTGTTGGCTGGGTCTTGACCATTATAAGCCACTTAAACCAGAAATATGCTAGGAAAGTAATGCAATGATGCTGCATATTCTTAGGATAAACGCAGTTTTTCCAGAATTGAATCACAAGTTGAATTGATACAACCAGGATCTCTTAACACTTAAATACAGACACAGAGCGAATCAGCAGCCTTTCTGAAAAGGAGAACGCTGAGCAGGTTATGACCTAGTTCTCAAGCCAACTGCCCAGAAAACCATCTAATTGGGGGACATAGCCACGGGGTCAGGCGCTCCCAACACATAGCTGCTTGACAGCTGAACTCCTTTTTCCTTCCTGTTTCTGAGACGTGCCCAGGATTACACCCAAGCTGAGACCTTGAAAAGGCAAAAGGTCAGCATTCTTCTGGGTGGATTGAGCCTCGTCCCAGAAAGGATGCCATTTGTCAAGGTAAAACTTGTAAGTGGGGTGAGATGGGCACCGCTGGTCGGTGGTGCGAGCAGGTGGGCCGGGGATGCCAGAAACTGTGTGATCCTGCTGTACCAGCGACCAGGCACGTCCGTGCATGAAGGAGCCAAGGATGCTTCTGTTTGGTCAGCTTACGTCGTGTTCTTTATATTCTTTCATTTTGTCCTGTTTGCAATTCAGGAACTGTGATGGAAAAGTTCTAGAAATTATTATCATGCATCTTTCCTAAGAAAAGTACTGAACTGAACGTCAGTGTTGGTTCTCTTTGAAAGTTTGAGCGTCTTCTGAAATAGTTTGAAAGTGCATTTGAGAGAAGTTGAGTAGATGCATTTGATACTATGAGCAAAGACCACAAGTCAGAGAAGGGAAACAGCCATTCTTGGGGGGTTTGTGTCCTTAATCCTGAAAGATAGGAAATCCCTCCTGTGCTGGACATCGAGCTGTGTCCAGGGGACCCCCCCACCCACCCCCTGCCCAGACCCAGGCACCTTCAGCCATCAGCTCCTGCAGGGGTGGGGCCTCAGCTGCACAGAGCTCCCGCCCACCCAAAGTCATCCCTTCTGGGGCGGCTGCTTATAGTGACTAAGGAGAGCATGGGGAGGCCTAGCCGTTGCAGCCCGGGGGAGCGCTCTGACAGACACACTCATTCCAGAGCCCGCTGGGCTGGCAGAGGTGCTGTGGGGCCTGATGGCAGCTTGACTTTCTCCTGCTCCCTGGTGACAGTCTCCACCCACAACGCCATCTCTATGTCTGCTGCTGGAGCGCCCAAGCCGTTGGCCTGAGCGCTGGATAGAGCGTTCCCTTTTCTTATCGCAAATGGTTCATCGGGGCCCAAGGATCCACCCAGTGGCTCTTCATTTTTTTATTTTTTTTTTAGGTCAAAAACACTTTGGAGAAAATGAAGAAGGCTCCATTTCTCCCAGAAAAATGTACATAAGCACACATGATTTTTGTCCGCAGTTTCTTGGGGTCCAGAGAACCTCTGGAAACCCCCAGTGAAACCCTACAAGACATGGCCCCCAGTGTCGAAGTCCCCACCCCAACCCTCCCTTGAATTCCTCTCTCGTAGATTCCTCAGGTTCTGGGTGTTATGAGACGTAGGTAGCGGTCAGATTTGCCATTTGAGGTAGATGTTTGTGGAGCTGAGATAGCCCTGAGTTCTGCAGAGCCAAGGACCGGTGATGAACTCTTAAACTAGGAAAAGGGACTCTTGACGTGGCTTAAGCTTTCTCAACCTTCTTGGAAAGCCCACATGTTAGAGGTTTATCAACAGAGCTGGTCTCTGAATAGCAAACAGAAAGCACCTTTATTCTTTCCTGTGCGGGCTCTTCAAACCCCTTTTCTTGACTCGATCTTCTTCCTCTTAATGAAATCTCAGGCAGACCGCAGAGATGCTTGGGTCACTTCCAGGAAATACAAACAAATAGTCTCTTTTTCAGGGATAACGTATAAAACTTTTCTGATTTCATTAAACCTCTCATTTCTTCCCCCCATCAGCGGGGGCTGGCGTTGAGATTAGAAAGCGCCTGTGGGAAGGAGAACGCATGGTCCCTTGTTTCCTGTTCCTCCCTCAGCCGCCTCCAGCCTCACTAGCTGGTGCCGTTGGCTCCCCAGGGTCAGGAACCGTGAGAGAAGGACAGGGAAGGAAGAGGGAGATGGTTTGGGGGCTTGTCTTTGGTTTTGGCAACCATTTGAAAACCATTCTTAGCTCACAGATATCCAGGTAGCAGGTCAGAGTTGGCCACCAGGCCCTACAACTACATACAACAGTCACAATAATCCCATGAGGTAGGTAATATTGAAGTCGTCCCTTTATGAAGGAAGGAATGGAGGCATGGAGATAGTAAGTGACTTCCTAAGGTCAAACAGGCAAGAAGGACAGAGCAGTGATGGGGACAGATGTGTCTACCTCCAGAGCCCAAACTTCTAATGCTACATTAGCTGGGTCTCTGGTTCCTGTGTGTATATTGTATTTACCGATGGCTCCACTACCTTGGTATATGATATTGTTAATTATATGAAATTCCAAGTGCTGTGTTTTATTTCTGATGCTTCAAAAGTTTCCCGTTATTGAGCTTATTAATAAAAAAGCAGTGGCTTGCGGTCAGTGGACCCGTCAATGCTTTACTTTCACTGACCCCAGGTTCAGGAGACATTATCGCTGTAATTATTTACTTATTTATTCACATTCTGCAATGCTCCTGAGGGAGTTAGGTAACTAAGAGCACTACAGCCTCATAAATTAACGGGGATGTTATAAATGGGTGATGTTAAATCTCTGCATATAAACCGTAAGGCCTGCGGCACACTTTCGTGGGGTTCTTAACTTGATTTCTTTCTCTTTCCAACACTTAAACAAGAAAAATAATTCACCTGTGGGAAGAGCCAAAGGGGGCGTGTCAGCCTCCCACTGATGCCCCTTGAGTTTCTGACAGCATGTTGACCACTCGCTTCCATGGATTTTTCCTTGTCACCACTCTGCTCTTTTTGCTCTAGCCAATTATTTAAGAAATTCAAAAAAAATTATTCGACACAAGCCTTATGCTCAGGGAACTTTCAGCCACTGAAGAAAGCAGTTCTAGGTGAGTGTATTACTTAAGGCATGTCACCACCAGACTTGCTTCTGTCCTGAATGTTTGGAAGATGTCCGGCGGTGACCTGCCTCCGGCGCTTTGCAGCTGCTTCCTCCTTGCTCAGAACAACCTTTCCTTTGCACAAGGGGCTCCTTCTTCCAGGCGAGAGACCCGCCGTGAGCACCTACCTATGGCATTTTCTTTTGTTGGTCTGTTTCACTGCTCTGTTTCCTTCGTAACCCTGTTCACCATCTGTGGTGACGTGATTTACTTGTGGTTTATATTTCCTTGTGTCTCCTCCTGTAAACTGGAAGCTTTGCGCGGGTGGCTTAGGCGCTCTTTTTCATGCCATCCCCAGCCAGAACAGGCCAGTGTTTGTTCGTTTTACATGTGGACATTGACATAAATTTTGGTTTGATTTCTTTTTTTTTTTTTTTTTTAGCTGAGCCATCCTGCCATCTGTTAGCAGCTCAGCGGCTGCTCAGCTCGGGCCGGGGACTCAAACCGCTCTTGAGCGAGCCCTTAACCAACTGAGCCGCTTGGCCGGCCCCAGGTTTGATTTCTAAAAACAAAAACAACGGGGCAAACAAACAAAAAGAGGTGGGGGAGGAATGGCCTTGCTAACCTAGAGAGGTTATTTCACAGAACTGTGAAAGACAAGGTGGGCTGGATAAAGCGAGATCTGAATATAGACGGAAGACATACACAGGAGCCACAGCAGTGAGTGTGCTGTTGGCACGCAGACAGAGAAGCAGACCACGGGAGCCGAGCAGAGCGTCCAGGAAGCGCTCCATGCAGAGGCGGTCCCACCACTGACGACAACGGCACCACTGCCATTCGTGGGGAGACTGGTCTTTTCAAAAAACGGTGCTGGAGCCACTGGATCTCCACATGGGAAAAATGTGAATCTGGACAAATGCCTCATGTCATACAAAAGGTAATTCTTTTTGAGGTAGGTCATGGGTCTGAATGCGAAAGGCGAAACGAAAACGCTTCCAGAAGAAAACACAGCATGCTATTTTCAGAACGTTGGAGTATGCAGTAGTGTCTTAAAGAGAACACAAAAAGGAACTTACCATGAAAGAAAATACTCAAACACTGGACCTCATTAAAATTAAAAAAGCTCTATTGATCACAAATATTCATTAAGATATTAGAAAACATGGATAAGAAATCTTCAATGCAAATTGACAAAGGAGTCATATGTAAATATCAGAAGAGAAAAATAAACAGTTCAATTAAAAGAGGGGCAACAGATTTGGACCCGTCACAAAAGAAAATATCCAAACGCTCAATAAAAACATACAAACACGTGCTCAGCAGGGGAACGCAAATTACAATCACCAGGAGACATGATGCCGTATCCATCAGAATGGCTAAAATTTTTAAAAAGGAAAAGAAAGAAAGATTAGCAGTGCCACAGCACGTGGAGCACCTGGCACCTTCTTATCTTGCTGGTGGGTGTGCCAATCAGCAGCACGGCTTTGGTAAATTGTGCAGCGGCATCTACCAAATCCATGCCCACTTAGCAAGTCCACTCTGACTGAAACGAGTGCATGTCCCCACTGCTAATGTGGGCTGGGACGCTCACGGCAGCTTAGCAGCTTCACTCCTCATAGCCGCAAACTGAAAATAATCCAAATGCCCATCAAGAGGAGAATGGATAAATAAATGATGGCATGTTATACGATTAAATATGATAAAGCAATTTTTTAAATGATAAAAATAATAACGGGGGTGAAACTTACAAAAGTTTTGTTGCGCAAAAGCAGCCAGACACAACATAATACACAGTGTGTGGTCCTATTCATGGGAAAGACAAGACGGCCAACACCATCTCCGTCGATAGAAATCAGGATAGACGTTACCTCTGCGGGTCAGGGAGGGCCTGGTTAGAGGCCCACGGAGCCTTCTGGGAGGATGGAAAAGTTCTAAGCTTTTTGATGGGATGCTGGACACACACACACACACACACACACACACACACACACGATATCAGTATATTTCTTGCTTATATGTGTTATACTTCAATAAACAGGGTTTTTTTTAAGGAAAGGATGAACTCAAGAAAGGTGTTAAAAATAAAAGGTTCCTGCACAACTGGATTTCAGAGCTCCATGCATCGTAATTACATGGATGGAAATGTGTCATCAGGAAAACGGTGGGACGCTGCTGGACATTCAGGTCATTGTGACGTTGAGACTGTGGGAAGGTCCCTGAGTAGAAATGTCCAGCAAAGCGGCAGAGACCCAGGTCGAGGTTCACAGCTGGAGATGCAGACCTTGAAGGATCAGGGTGCAATAATGTCCACAATTCAGAAGAGAAAAAAATGCAGGCCATCTGGGAGCTCAAGGAGAAATGGACTGCAATGGAGAGCGACTTTCACAAGGAGGGAACCTGGTTCCCTCTTTTTTCTTCCTTTCTCTGAACCTTCATGGACTCTCTCCTTTGTCCCCATCCATCAATATCCTCACCCCTGGGCAGTGCCGCTGGAGTGCACATCCAAAGCCGAGTCCCCTCACTCAGGCATTCAATTGTCCCCATTGTCTCTGTCAATTTGTTTTGAATTCCCTTCATTCCAGCTGAACTAAGACAGTTTGAATGAAGGTAAAAGTTTTTTATAAAAAGTAATAGATTGGGGAATATATTTACTCTTCTGTACTAGCCTAGAGATGGGCTGAAAGGTCGTTTTGAATAATTATCACCCTGATAATTGAGCAGATGGCAATCACCAAATCAAGCAGTCCCTGCCAGTCGGCGTCTCTGTCGCTAATTCACCTTCATGCCTGGGCGATTATTCTAACTAAATTATATTTCAGGAGAGTAACGGGTATCCTTTGCTTTTCAGGGTGCCCGAGAAACTGGCTTTCCAATGGGGCTGGTCTCCCATAGCAGCTGGGAAGACTGGCTGGAGTCAGAGACCTAACGCTGGCCACTCGAGACGTCATAATTCTACCCCTTCATGTCTTTTGTCACTGCTACCCATGTGCCTTTGCTGGAGCTGGGCCTCGCGCCTGTGTCCTCCTTGCCTACATCACAAAGAACTGTCCTGACAGCTTCTGCCGAAGCACGACACACGGAAAATGGGTGTTCCAGCAATCTCTCTCCATGTTTGAACGCATCAAATCCAGAAGGAGAAAACCAGCTTGGTCACACTCACCATTCTTCGTAATTTGTCATCCCAGCAACCAAGCTTTTCCCTTATCTTTTCCTGCCTTTGAGCCCTGTCCTCTTTATTAGGCCTCTAAGGGAGTTGCCTACCATGAAAATTCACCTCTCCCCAGGAAACCGACCACCCACAATGGCACTGCTCCCCCTGTGAGTGGGTCATTATGTTTAGGCAGGGATGTGAACAGTCCATTTACTCAGGAGGAATCAGAGGAGAGTGTGGAGGCAACAACAGCAGATAACCACTTACTTTGGAGCAGATCCAGGATAGAGCATAAGCACCTTTGATTTAAAGGTAAAAAAAAGCAATTAAAGGCAGTTGGCAGAAAGTTCTTTCGAGTCAATGAAGTTATTCAATCAGCCCATTAAAAAATGACTAGCTTCTGAAAGCAGAATTTAATCCCAACTGAGAAGGGGGAGTGGGGGGGGGAGCAAAGATTGGCACCCGTGAGAAGAAAAACACTAAAACTAAATGGTCATTTAAGAATTTCCATGATCTCATTGGTCTTCTAGTTCCATTTTGTTTTCCAATCATTTCAGCACACTCTAACTCTGCCACCCAGCACCTTAACCCCTCTGAGCATGAGATCCCCACCTTCCTGGTGGTGATGGCGCTCACGACCACAACTGAAAATGCCAGACAGCCTCTTAGCCTCCCTCGCACACACACCCCCTCAGCACACCCCTCGTGTTGACCCCTGAGCTAATGGCATCAGAAGAAAGGGACGGGGGGGGGGACTCTATCATTCTAGTGGCCCCAGAGTCCTTGCCAGAACCAGTTCTGAAGTGTGATTAGGGGAATTTCTCCAACTTGAGGTTACTAGGTATCGGGGAGACGAAGCATCAGTAAAAAAAGAGAAGGCCGGTGGAAAGCGGCTGACAGAACACCAATATAATGGCAGCATCACGATTTTGCTTAAAGGTGAATGAGTTCAATTTATAGCAGAAGGGGCCTTAGATAGAGTCAGTCCTAAAAAAAATGAGAGATTTGCTTTCAGTGTAACTCTCCTGTCATCCCTTCATATCTCCCCAAACTGCCCTGAGTGCCTAATGCATGCTCATAGCCCAGCCCCAGCTACCAGGTGCCCACTAAGCGCTGCCCACCAGAGTCCCCCAGGACCCTCACCTCCACGGGACTTTCCTCCTTCCCTGGCTCAAAGTAGAGCGCTCTGTTTATAACTAAATTACAGCTATCTTGTGTTATATTGCTGTTAGAGGCCAGTGTGTTTCATCTGAAGCCCTTGGGGCCAGATGTGTTTTGGAACTCAGAACTCTGCCGCTTTCAAAAGAGGATGGACTGCATGTGCTCTAAACTACGTTAAAACCCCCGAAGGAGCCGGGGCAGGATCCGGTAATCAAACCCATTAATATTTCTGTAGGAAAATACATGAATATTCAGACAAAGTGGGGGAGATAATGATTATAAATAGCTTCTCATCAGTCCAGGTCAGGTTTTGCAGCCAAAAGAGTTCAAAAACTTTCACTTTGCAGAACCTTTGAATTTTGGAGTTGCACATAAGAATTGTGGACCTGTGTTACACATCTTTCTACCCCGCCAGACTGAAAACTAGGAAAGGAGATATTGGCTCCCGGGCCAGCCATAAAATGTGAGGCCTCAGTACAATATCTGATTAAATAAATGATGAATGAAGTAAAAGGAAGCGTTGAAGAATCAAAATGCATGCACATTTCTTTTCTGAACTCCCGCCTTCCTCAGGGTACCTGGCTAATCTAACTAATTCAGGGCTGCTTAAACTTTTTCTGGAAAGGGCCAGATGGTCTCATTTGCAAACTACTTAACTCTGCCATTGTAATACAAAAGCAGCCTTAGACAATATGTAATTAAATCGGTGTGTCTGTGTCCCATTAAAACTTTATTTATAATAACAGCCTGAGGGCCAAAATTGGCCCACAGGCCACATTTGCTGACCCTGGAACACATCCACGCAAATGTCTTATTTGATGATCAGGATTCATTCAGCAAACACTTATACGGCCCCTGTCATATGCTGGGCAACGTTCTCAGTGCTAGCAATTCAGCAGTGACTAAAACACAAGTTTTTGCCCTTATTAAGCTTATATTCTAGCTGATTCTAGGAATGAGGTTAAAATCTTCAGATCATCTCAGCTCTATGTCTTTATCAAAGTGGACCTTGGCCAAAAAATCTTAACACACACCTCACCAAAACAGATATACAGATGTCAAATAAGCATATAAAGGGTGCTCCACATTATACATCGTCAGGGAAATGCAAATTAAAACAACAAATGCCACTACACACCTATTAGAATGGACGAAACCCAGCACACTGACAGCACCAAATGCTGATAAGGACGTAGAGCAACAAGAAGCGCAGTCACCGCTGGCAGGGACACAAAATGGTGCAGCCACGGTGGGAGACTGTTTGACAGTTTCTTACAAAATTAAACATACTCCTACCACATGATCCAATAATCGCATTCCTTGGTATTTACCCAAAGGAGCTGAAAACTTATGTCCACACAAAACCTGCACACAGATGTTTATAGCAGCTTTATTTACAAGTGCCCAAACTTGGAAGTCACCAAGATGTCATTCAGTAGGTGATGGATAAACTGTGGTCCATCCAGGTAATGGAATAGTCTTCAGTCCTCAGTGCTGAAAAGAAATGAGCCATCAGCCATGAAAAGACACGGAGGAAACTTACATGCATGTTGGTAAGTGAAAGGCACCCATCTGAGTAGGCTACGTGCTGTGTGATTCCAACTCTGTAGCATTCTGGAAAAGGCAAAACTGTGGGGACCGTACAAGATCACTGGTTTCTGGGGTTGGGGGGAGAGATGAATGGGGGGGCACAGAGGGTTGTGAGGGCGGTAAAAATACTCTGGCATTATACATTTTTCCAAACCCATAAAATGTATAACACCAAAAGTGAACCCTAAAGTTAGCTATGGTCTTTGGGTGATGATGGTGTGTCGATGTAGGGTCATCCTTGGTAAGAATGTCCCACTCTGGTAAGTGATATTGATAATGGGGGAGGCTGTGAATGTGGGGGGGCGGGGGTAGATGGGAAATTTCTGTACCTTCCTCTCAATTTTGTAAATCTAAAACTGCTCTAAAAAAATTGTCTTCAAAACACAATTCTTGACACATACAGTTGATCCTCCTTAGTCACAGAGTCCATATTTCTGAACATGCCTCCCCCTAAAACTTATATGTAACCCCAAAATCCACACTTGCAGAGATTTTGTGGCCATTCATGGACCTGGGCTGGGAAACAAACAAAAAAAAAATTCACAGCCCGCACACACCTTCCTGGCTGAGTTCGAACAAGGCAGCCCTCTGCTTTTTTGTTTCTATAAAACTATAAAAAAGCATCCTTTTTGTGGTCAATTTGGTGTCGAGTTTTTTGCATTTTTGTGCTTCTTGCCATTTAAAATGTCCCCCGACCACAGTGCTGAAGTGCCGCCGGCATTTGTAAGCACCAGAGGCTGTGATGGCATTATGGAGAGAACGTGTCAGATGAGCTGCGTTCAGCATGAGCAACAGGGCTGTCGGTCGCGAGTGCGGCATTAATGAATCAACAACGTATCTTAAATAAGCTGTCTTTAAACAGAAACACACATAAAGCAAGGTTATGTATTGATCGGCTGATGAAAATGTTGTGACCAGAGGCTGGCAGGCAACAGACCCTTATTTCTCCCGGGAGCAACGGGTCAGCCTTCACTAATTCAGAGTTTGTGGTGACTTTATAAAACAGATGAATAGATGCCAGGAATAACAAGGATCAACGGCATTTGTTAACAGTATTATCTTTTCAATCTCAGCCTCATCCGTAATTATAATTCTTTCTCCATTTATAACATTATCTGGGCCTTTTCTCTTTTTTTCTTGATCTACTTGCCAGAAACTTGTCTATATTGGTTTGTTTGGGTTTTGTTCAAAGAATCAACTTCTGGTGCTTTTTAAACTTCCATTAAGGTTCTTCTCTGACCCGTAAGTCATTTAGCGGTGTGCTTTTAAATCCCCAGCTAGTGAGCATTTTTTAATTTGTCTTTTTGTATTAGCTTCTAACTTAATAGGGATGTGATCAGGGAACACGGCTGTATGAAACCTATCCTGTAAGATTTATGGAGGCCGCTGTGTAACCTAGTAACTCCATGATTAATGCTTGTGGGTGCTCAGGGTTTCTCGGCATCTCTAGCACTGCGTGCAGAATTCCATGTGGGTCTGTTAGGCCAACGCTGTGGTCTGTACACATCTCCCATAGTCTTGCTCATTTTTCGTTTGATTAACTTATCAATAATTGAAACAATTGTAAGAGTGGCTTTATTAATTTCCCTCGTAGTTCCATCAATTTTTAGCTTCACCTGGGCTATTTTGTTATGTGCATCCAGATTTAGAATGGCCATATCACCTTGCTAAATAGCACCTGTTACCATTATGCAGAGACAGATCCATGCCTTCTCCTGCCTTTTGGCTTAAAGTCTACTTTGTCTAGTATTTATCTACGCACAGCAGTCTTTCGGTAGTATGTGACTGATAGGTCTTTTTCTCCATCCTGCTATTTGCAACCTCTGTGTGCCTTAGGCTTTAGATGTAACTCTTAAAAACAAGAGACAGGGATGGAAAACAGTAGTTGAAAGAATAGCAATCTCCTTCCTCCCTCAGAGCAAGCTATAAATCACTGCAGACATTGCTTGGATTTAAGAAAGGAGTTCATTTCTTGCCCCCGCCCACCCTGCGGCTCCCCAGATGGAATCATAGGAGCCAGCTGGGGGGAGAGTAAGTTTCGCTCACAACAGCAGAAGGACCAGGGGAACCCATTTGTCACACAAAGGGTAGAGACCGTGGCTACCTTCAGTCTCCCTTTTCCTTTCCTTTTCCTATATTTTGTTTTTGTTTTAATGGCCTTCATTTTCTATGTGGGCGTATCTGCATGTGGGCCTGGAGATGGATACAGGAGCAGTGTCTAGGTTCCTAAGACCATCGAAAATATGTGTTTTTCGATGGTCTTAGGCGACCCCTGTGAAAGGTTGAGAACCGCTGCTCTACCAGGTGCCTCCCAGCCCAGGACAAGTGGCAATCATCTGCAGGTCACTTTGTAGCTCATACTGAGTGGCCCTGGGCAGGGCACAGGCAGCAGCTGACCTTGGCCTGTAACAGAGCCCTTCCCTAGAGGCCCCAGAACCAACATACCCAGTGGTCACCTTTAGACCACACCAGAGCACCACCCAACCCAGAAGACACACCCAAAGGGCAGATAGGGCAGGCACCAGAACCTCACTAAAGTGAATCCTGCTCTGTCGGGTCAGCCCCTGCACAACAGCTCCCCCACTGTAGTCATGGTCAGTCCTCACAGCCAGTTAGCCTGAGGGTCAGTCCCTCCCATTGACATGCCAACAGCAATCAAGGCTCAGCTACAACAAGTGGCAACATACAGCCCACACCAGGGACACACCTGGAGCACCCGGCTCAGTTCATGAGAGAGACTGTGCCACTGGGCCCCACAGGACACCTGCATAAGGGAATTTCAACAAAGAGATAGAAAACATAAAATTGGAGATAGAAAACATAAAAAAGAACCAGTCGTAAATGAAGAATACAATAACTGAAATAAAGAATACATTAGAGGGACTCAACAATAGATTAGATGAAGCAGAGGATCGAATCAGTGCCAAAAGTTAAAGACAAAGAGAGAATCTTAAAAGCAGCAAGAGAAAAGCAGTTACCTACAAGGGAGCTCCCATAAGACTGTCAGCTGATTTCTCAACAGAAACTTTGCAGGCCAGAAGGGATTGGCAGGAAATATTTCAAGTGATGAAAAGCAAGGACCTACGACCAAGATTACTTTACCCAGCAATGCTATCATTTAGAATCCAAGGACAAAGAGCTTCCCAGACAAGAAGACGCTAAAGGAGTTCATCACCAACAAACCAGTATTACAAGAAATGTTAGAGCAACTTCTTTAAGAATAAGAAGGGAAAAAAGGTAAAAAATCTGAATAATAAAATGGCAATAACTACATATCTATCAACAACTACTTTAAATGTAAATGGATTAAATGCTCCAATCAAAAGACATAGGAGGGCTAAATGGATAAGAAAACAAAACCCTTACAATATGCTGTCTACAAGAGACTCACTTCAGATTGAAAGAAACACACAGACTGAGAGTAAAGAGATGGAAAAAGATATTTCATGAAAATGGAAAGAAGCAAACAAACAAAAAGCTGGAGCAGCAATACTTATACCAGACAAAACAGACTTTAAAGGAAAGGCTATAACAAGAGACAAAGAAGAACCCAGTAATCCCACTTCTGGGTATTTACCAAAGAAACTGAAAACACTACTTCAAAAGGACATGTGTATCCATATGTTCATTGCAGCACTGTTTACAATGGCCAAATGTGGAGGCAGCCTAGGTGTCCATCAGTGGATGAATGGATAAAGAAAAAACGGTATATATATGCACAATGGAATATTAGTCATAAAAGGGAATGAAATTTTGCCATCTGCAACAACCTGGATGGACCCAGAGGGTATTGTGCTGAGCGGAGTAAGTCAGACAGAGAGGGACAAATGTCATGATTTCACTTATATGTGGAAGCTAAAGAACAAAATAAAGGAACCAACAAAACAGAAATGAACTCATACATACAGAGAGCATTTTGATGGTTGCCAGATGGGAGAAGGGGGCGTGGTGATTCAGAAGTACAAATTAGTAGTTACAAAATAGTCATAGGGATGTAAAGTACAGCATGGGGAATATAGTCAGTGATATTGCAGTAACTATGTATGGTGTCAGATGGATACTAGATGTATCGGGGGGGATCACTTTGTAAGTTATATAAATGTCTGATCACTATGCTGTACACCTGAAACCAATATAATGTACATCAACTGTAATTAAAAAATAAAAATTTTTTTTAAAAGTTTTAAATCATTGGGGAGCAGTGATGACTACGTGAACAGATAGTACTGGTTCCACCTAGTGGCCAGTTTTTAACCCAGTGGAATTGCCCAGCCATTCAGGGCATCTAAGTGAGTGGCAAGCAGTGCTGGCTTGTTGAAGGCAATCACTATTATGGGTACAGTGAGCTGGGAGGAGATGCAAAAGGCTTGCAGAGCAAGTGAGAGTCTAATAGCAC
>NW_017731383.1:2872668-2874557 GCF_001890085.2 Hipposideros armiger
TTTCCTTTTTTTTTTTCTGCATATTATATGAATGTCCCCCTGGTGGGCTAGAACTTAACATAGGGTAAGATGGGATTTATGAACATTAGTTGAAAGGACCAAAATTCAACATTTTTGATTGAGTCACAAGGACATCAAGCTTTCAGAGCCAACTTATTAACTTGAAAAGAATAGCCTTTGACACAGAGAAAGACTCAGATACATTACATATTTCAATTGTGACATGACCATCTAATCAAAATACTTAAATTTTTTAGAGAAGGCATTAAAAATTGAACCTTTGGAAGTCGGTATATCAAATGTTTTATACAAAATTTGAGCTAAAGATTCTATGCCTAAGCACTTCTCTTACGGTAATAAAGGGACTCACTGGACATAAATGAATGTAGGAAGATATTAACTGCATTACTTTTTATAATAGAGAAAATCAGAAAATCACCTAAGTGACTATTGATAGAAAATTGATGAAACAAATCATGCCATATCCATGCAAAGGAATATTTTGCAGCCATTAAAATTATGCTACCAATCAATAATTATTAATATGGAAAGGCGGCCATGTTACAGTAAGTGAAAAAGGCAATATGATATTGTTTTTCTTTTAGAAAGAAATGTGCGTACAAAAGTACACGTGCCTTGAAAAATATCTGAAAAGTTATTCATCAAAATGTTAACAGGGCTATTTAAATGGTAGGGTTACTGGCAATCTATTTTTGATGTTTTTTTACATTTTGCAAGTTAATTGAAATAAACAAAATTATTACAATAACTTACAAAAATAAAGTTACTACAGAGTCCATTGATAAAGTTCTTTCAGCATTTAAATGAGTAGTTGATCTATTTAGTGGTTCATGTTTACTCTAAATGATAAACTCCCAGAGAGTAAGAAGCTTTTTTCCTTCTTTTTCTCTCCCCATGGCTCCATGCACAGCACAGCATATAATTAGAGCTCCGTCATGGCTGTTGACAGAGTGGGTATTTAGATGTCAAATACTGAGGAGATATTAGTGAAAATAGCTAAGAACTAAATTGCATAGCTGAGCCTGTGGCACTAGAACTTTCATAATTGAAAACTAAAACCTTCAAGTCATTTCCTTTTATTATAAATGGACCCACCTTACAAGTCGGCTTCCGTTTTGAAATCCTGCCAAAGCGTTGGTTACGATCCCATCATTTGGCTAATGTGAGAGTTTTAAAAGCTGTTTAATGACATCATTATCCTGCAAATCATAATGAGAGAAGCGACAATGAATTAGGTGTTTGAAAAAGCCATGCCTGGACCTGTGATGTCTAATATGGGAGATGGGCCCGTCGAGGTCATTGTAAGGTGATTAAATGATATTTTGCGTTCTCAGCTTCCTCACCAGTGTCTCTGCCTTCTGTATCACTCATAATGAACAAATGCAAAATCTCAGCAGCAAATCACATGTTTGTTGATTTGGGCGGGGCTCATCTGGGAATCCTTCAAGCTGGGAGTCTGGCTGGTTGGCCTCTCCCCTTCCCAGCTCTAGGATTCACTCTGGTCTGCACCAGGTGTACTCATTTGGGGTCCAAGTGAAAGGGGCAAAGCTATTCAGAGGAAGCTCTTCTCCCGTCAGTGGTGAAAGGTCAAGGTCAAGAGTGCATGCCCAATCATACTTCAGATTCCTCCTTGTGCTGTGTCTGTCAACATCCCTACGGCCAAAACAAATGCTCAGCATCAGTGGGGCACGGAAGACCGTGGCAAGGGTGCGTTATAGGACAAAGGAATTCCGACCAAGGGTTGATCCAACCGACCAGGCCCTCCATTTCCACAGGTCTCCCTCACCACGCCCGCTCTTACTGGGTCATTAAGTGTTTTCACACCGCCCTGTATAATCAATCACCTCTCCCACCTAAAGAAAACGTCA
>NW_017731383.1:2876468-2880204 GCF_001890085.2 Hipposideros armiger
ATCAAATTGCATTTCTGCACATTCAATCTGATCCAAAGCTATGCCTCCAAGGATTGAGATGATCAAACAACCAAGTCATCCTATGAATGTAATGTAATATAAATCTTTATGTATTAATATATATTACATAGTGTATATATAATTAATATATAACATACAGTGTGTATATATAGAGTCCACTCTGAAGTACATGAGGCATCATTTTTTTATGTTCATGTTATGTCTTTATTGAATTGCGCTAATAGAATTTTAAGACAAAATGTGCCTCGAATGATGATACTATGTTAACTGTAATCATCAGCATTACGAACAAAAGATGCTGAGTAATAGCTCAGCTCCTAACTTCATACATTTTCATTCACTGAGTGTCCAGGATAGATGATTGGACACTTGATCAGCACCAAAATAACATTCCTTAGAAAGCAATATAGCTGAAAGGATACTGGGACTCTCTAGCAGTTCATCTGTACAGAAAACAAATTCTGTCTTGCTTCCTGAATTTCAAAGTGATTTTCCTGGCCTTCCACGGTGTTAAAGAGCTACTCAGAAAGGCTTTGGGAGTTAGTTTCCACTTAAGGTCATTATTCATCACCTCAGGCACAACCTCAGGGTAAGGCCACCAAAGTTGTGAGTGTGCCCTGGGTGCCATGTTTCAGTGAGATCAGCAACAGCAAGGAAGAATACTTAGGTTTAATTTTGGTTTGTCTTCCATGGACTCTATCTTCATACATGGAAGGCTTTACAGACAAATAAAAATTACTTTTCGTCTTTTCACATCTTTGACTCTTCATAGCTTTATGTTATTTTGATCAGAATGGATACCATCAAAGAATAAAACAAGACCACCAGAGCTTAAACAAAATGTACAAAACTGAGTCTATTCAAACTCAGGCAAAGGGCCATGTGCCCATGAAGAAATGCACTGAGCAAAACTGCAAGGTTTAAATTCTGGACAGGGGCCCTGGTGGTTGTGCTAACGAAGGGTTGACAACAACAGTTGTGGGTAGAGCCGAATGAACACGTAGCTGTGTGCACACTGGTTCCCTATTGTTCGTTGGTCTGGAAAACATCTTCGGTTTGGTCCAGTCGGAGCCTGGGGTCAGGCCAAATGCATGGTCCTCTGGAGCCAGTTGTGTGAAGCATGTTATCTCCTGGCTACACTTGCACATGGAAGTATGCTGTATACAATATAAATTCACTTAGTCAACATATATTGATCCTCTGATATTGACAACTTCATTCTGATCTTTGCTCAAATGCCACTGTATTAGAGAGACTTTCCTTTTTGTCCTAAAGTCATCCCCCGTCCCTCACCCACTCGCCACCCCATCACTGCCTGTTACCCTGTAACGTGCATGTTTGTTTGCTCTGTCTCACGCACTCCTCGCTGACACTTCACAGGAAAGGCGCCTTTGGCTTTGGGCTGTATGTTCAACATCCAGGACAGCGCCTGGCGCAGTGTAGGTGCTCAGTAAACATTTCTGAGTGAAAAGCAATGCATCAGGTGCTAGAGAAAACTACAGCTCCTGAAATAATAATAGTATTAGAAACATAAGCCAGATGCTCTATGTTTTAGTACGATTTTTTTTAAACTCTATATTAAAAGGCATAGGGAAATGGGAACACTTATATCCCGATTTGGAAGACAATTTATCAGCGTCTATAAACATTTTAAATTCTCATACCCTCCCGTCCAAGAGTTCTGTCTGTCTGGACCTGCGCTGCTGTTCACGCACAAGCAGGCATGTACCTGGAGGCTCATAGCTCTTTGTTTGTGAAAACTTGCAAACAAGTCTCAGATTCCACCAGCCGCCCGCTTCCCGTGGGTCTCATCAGAGAGTGCAGCAAACACCCACTGAATGCAGCCCTATGCCTAGCCCTCCTCTGTCACAGCCTTCGTCATGACCATCTACACAAGTGACTCAATGTGATCAGTAACCGTGATCTGTTTCCACAGTTCACAGCTCCACAGAGGGGTGTCCTTGACCTGCCTGGCCTGAGAGTGCGAGTGCCCCCCGGCTGAGTGCATGGCCCCTACCTGTTTGCAGCCCTGCATAGCCAGCACTGAGCTTGGATGGCCGTGGTGGACACCATGAGGTGTTAGCTTAGCCAGGGCCAGGCATTCAGGGGAACTCTTGTGAATGAAGGACCCCAAAGAGCCAACAACTCACATTCGCTTCAGGCAGCAGGGTGGGAGACAACACTGTTTCCCCAATGATTTGCCTTGGCATCTTTGTCAAAAGTTAATTACTCATATACGTATGGGTCTATTTCTGGACTCTCTATTCTAGCACCNGGCTCCCCAGCTGTTGAGGCCATCATAGCTTTTCATCTTAGTCATAACAGCCAGAAAGGGGAAAAGAGCAGAGCAGAGGGACGGAGGGGTTTGCAGGCTGCACATGCAGGGGGCGCATCCATGGGCTGAGCAAACAATGGAGTCCATTCGACCTCCGTTCCAGAAGATGCCCGGCGACCCCCACGGAGCAGACAGGAGGCCAGGTCAGTCGGGCTGTATCACGGGCTCCAGCTGAGGAGAGATATTCGCATTTCCCTCAAATTCTTGAGTAGCAACCACATTTATAGGAATACTCCTTATTTTAAATCTCTAGAAAAAGCATGTGCAATTTTATTTTCTAACATCGTTCATCAGGCCGGGTCCTTGGGAACTGCGCTGAGGCACGTCAGGATGTACGCATGTACAAACGTGAACAACACGAGGACTGGTGACAGGGAAGAAGTTGTGGATAGAAGGGCACTTCTGAAGCCTTTTGTGGGTTTCAGGGAGGCTTTCAGCTTCTTCCTCCTAAATCTAGACACCAATTGGGCAATTTTCGTGTCAGTTGTGTTCTAAATGAGGAGGGGCGTACACAGCTCCCAGAGGCTTAAATGAGGCTGAGAGGAAAAGAGGGGGAAGTCTAATCAATAATACAAGGCAGTAAACGGCAGGATCTGGAGATAAACACCACAAATGAGGGAGGCTTGAAAGTAGGGTGGGTCCGGGCAGGGGCTCTCCAAGCGTGGGCATCAGACAGGCAGCAGGACCGCTCGGTAACTGGTCAAAAATGCACGTTGCTGGGCCCCACCCTAGACCTACTGAAACTCTGGGGACAGGGCCCAGCTACCCATGTTTTAAAAAGTCCCCCAGGTGACTCAAGTTGGAGAATCACCGGTTTAGGGGACATCTCTTATCTGTGACACTTGAAAGAGGACAGTCTGCAGAGGGTGATGGGTGGGGTGAGAGGGAGGAGGAACCAGCATAAACAAAGGTGGGTGGGCATTGCATACCTGGGTGCATTAGTGTGCTAGGCCAGCCATAACAAAGGACCAGGACAGATGTAAGTCTCACAGCTCTGGAGGTGGCATTCTGAGATCGAGGTGTAGGCAGGGTCACTTCCCTCTGGGGCTGCCCCAGGCTCCTCCCCTCACTCTAGGTCCGTTGCTGTCAATCTTTGGCACCTTTGGCTTGTAGCTGCATCACCCCAATGTCTGCCTTCACCCTAACATGACATTCTCCCAGAAAGTCATTCCAGAAAGTCCTTGTGTCCAAATGTCCCCTTTGTATAAGGACACCAGTCATATTGGTCTAGGGCTAGGCCCATCCTAATTTTCACCTTAACTTGATCATCTGCAGAAGCCTTATTTCCAAATAAGGTCATGGTTACAGGCACCAGTGGTTAGGACTTCAACATCTTTTGGGGGGTAGGGGGAACACAATTCAATCATTGGCAATAATGAT
>NW_017731383.1:2881584-2910341 GCF_001890085.2 Hipposideros armiger
GAATGAACACGTAGCTGTGTGCACACTGGTTCCCTATTGTTCGTTGGTCTGGAAAACATCTTCGGTTTGGTCCAGTCGGAGCCTGGGGTCAGGCCAAATGCATGGTCCTCTGGAGCCAGTTGTGTGAAGCATGTTATCTCCTGGCTACACTTGCACGTGGAAGTATGCTGTATACAATATAAATTCACTTAGTCAACATATATTGATCCTCTGATATTGACAACTTCATTCTGATCTTTGCTCAAATGCCACTGTATTAGAGAGACTTTCCTTTTTGTCCTAAAGTCATCCCCCGTCCCTCACCCACTCGCCACCCCATCACTGCCTGTTACCCTGTAACGTGCATGTTTGTTTGCTCTGTCTCACGCACTCCTCGCTGACACTTCACAGGAAAGGCGCCTTTGGCTTTGGGCTGTATGTTCAACATCCAGGACAGCGCCTGGCGCAGTGTAGGTGCTCAGTAAACATTTCTGAGTGAAAAGCAATGCATCAGGTGCTAGAGAAAACTAGAGCTCCTGAAATAATAATAGTATTAGAAACATAAGCCAGATGCTCTATGTTTTAGTACGATTTTTTTAAACTCTATATTAAAAGGCATAGGGAAATGGGAACACTTATATCCCGATTTGGAAGACAATTTATCAGCGTCTATAAACATTTTAAATTCTCATACCCTCCCGTCCAAGAGTTCTGTCTGTCTGGACCTGCGCTGCTGTTCACGCACAAGCAGGCATGTACCTGGAGGCTCATAGCTCTTTGTTTGTGAAAACTTGCAAACAAGTCTCAGATTCCACCAGCCGCCCGCTTCCCGTGGGTCTCATCAGAGAGTGCAGCAAACACCCACTGAATGCAGCCCTATGCCTAGCCCTCCTCTGTCACAGCCTTCGTCATGACCATCTACACAAGTGACTCAATGTGATCAGTAACCGTGATCTGTTTCCACGGTTCACAGCTCCACAGAGGGGTGTCCTTGACCTGCCTGGCCTGAGAGTGCGAGTGCCCCCCGGCTGAGTGCATGGCCCCTACCTGTTTGCAGCCCTGCATAGCCAGCACTGAGCTTGGATGGCCGTGGTGGACACCATGAGGTGTTAGCTTAGCCAGGGCCAGGCATTCAGGGGAACTCTTGTGAATGAAGGACCCCAAAGAGCCAACAACTCACATTCGCTTCAGGCAGCAGGGTGGGAGACAACACTGTTTCCCCAATGATTTGCCTTGGCATCTTTGTCAAAAGTTAATTACTCATATACGTATGGGTCTATTTCTGGACTCTCTATTCTAGCACCGTCCAATAGAAATAGAATACAAGCTACAAAAGGAAGGTACGTTATGTAATTTTAAATTTTCTAGTAGCCACATTTTAAAAGGTGGACAGCTATTGGACTACCATCTTACTAACCCATAATCTAGTCAATCATGACTAATTACCCACTGGTACTGTTTTTATAGGCTGGCCAGTGGTGGTGGTCCATCATGAAATATGTGTCAAGTAAAACCAAACAGATTAAGTTGGTACATATGCTGGAGCCCAGTACATATGCTGAGTTTTGACTTTCAATATGAAGTTATGTAATCAATGCTAAACATTTCCTCCCACCCAAGCCATATAGGGCAAAAAGTAAGATTCTAGATCCATAATCAATACCATTAGTAATATGACATTTATTTAACTCAAAGAGGCAAGAAATTGTTAAAGACTGAAAGAAATCTTCAAATAAAGGCTAGTTAGAAATAACATACAATATCCTATGCCCAGCCTCATGGGTTAAATTTCTACATACAATTGGATGGAACTTTGTGGTTAAAAACAAAGACTTATGGGAGAAATAACATGAGAAGAATACATATCATGATTTAGCATGACTCTATAATTGTTGATTAGTTAACAAAAATAAATAAATAAGCAGCAGAGGCTGCCTCTGACTCCAAATCCCATACAATGGCAGCAATTATAAGTTTAAAGACAATAAATCCATAATAGTACTACACTAGAAATTTATTTTTTTTTGAGGTATAGAAAGTATACAGAATATGATCTATGAAGGTTAAAAAGGCAACAAAAGTCCAAAACACGTGCAGAAGCTGCAGCAGCCCAGGATCGCTCCAAGCCCAGAGCAGAGCCGTGACTTGAACACAGAACTGCTGGCTCTGACTGCTGATGACTCTATCGCTGCTAAATATTTTTCCTAAATAACCGACTACTTTAAATGTAAGCTCAAATTACAGAACTTTGCCTTTGAAAAGCCAACAAAAAAATTCCCCCATAAAAAAAATCCCAATTCATTATCACAAACATTTCCATTTTTCTGTTTTCAAGTGTATTTTACATGTGCACTGTTGTAATGGTGGCATGCGTACAATCTTATATCCTGGTTTTCCATTTAACCTTATATAAATACTTCCCATCTTGCCACTGAATCTTCATAGCTATTATTTTTAACATCTACATAATATTCTTTGATTGAATGTACCATGATTTATTTTCTTCTCTCTTTTTTGACCATTTGGGTTGTTTCCAATTTGTGCTTTTATAAATAATACTGCAATTAATATCTTTAGTTCCTCAGATAAATTGAAATCTGTTTCATGAGTTAAAAGCAGCTGAATTGACTTCTGTGTCATTTCTTTTTGAACAAAAATGGAGCGTGCTGGCTTCATAACAAGGGACAATCTAAATTTAGGTTACAGATCGAGCTGTGTGACAAGTCAGAATAGCGATGGCAGAGTTCTTAAAGCACTTCAGACAATGTCTATTTAACTTACTTGTCCCTTTTTTGGCAATAGAATAAGTCCCACATTGCTTCAGCTTAAAGTGAATCTCAAGATTGGTCACTTTACCTTTCTCAGGAGTTATTGGTTTAAATAGCATCCCTAGTGGCTGTGTTACTTTCTTCAGATCTTCCTGCACATGACCAAGGTTAAGGTCAACTGTGACTGAAAGATTTTCAAGCTGTTTGAAATACAGGGTAGCACCGACAAGATTTCTGTTTTTTCACAAAGTATTTTGTTGCCACAGATAAAGCAAGGCCTAGAGAGAATACAGGAAATATGAAAAGAAAGGCATGAATAAAGAAAAAGGACCAAGTAAGAGTCTTAGAAATTTAAAATATAACAGTTAAAATTTAGAACTCACCATATCAAATGAATAGCAGAATTAGTCCAGCTAACATTGAGTTTTTCCTGAATAATCCAACCACTCCAGAAGCCATCTAATATGAATTTCAAATGCAGAGAATTGAGAAAATGGAGAACAAAAAATTCTAATAAAATTATCCAGAGTTAAATAGAGACACAAGTATTGGGGTTGAATGAATTCACTGAACGTTGATCAGAATGAATGAAACAGATAAGCACCTACAGGCACCATTGGGAAATTTCAAAACAAGGATGGAGGGGAAGTCCTAAAACATTATAAAGCAGAAGAAATAATAATAAGGAAAGAAAACAGATTGCCTACAAAGGAAAAAAATATCAGATTGGGTTCTGCCTTCTCATTGGAAACAATAATGCTAGCAAACGAGAGCAATAGCCTCAAAAGTCAGAGGAGAAAAATAATTTTGAACCCAGCATTTTATACATAGTCAAGTATGAGATCAAAACAAAGACACTTTCAGACATACTAGGACTCCGAGTTTATCACCCATAAATCTTTTCTGAACAAATTAGTTAAGGATTTACTCTATCAAAACAAACTAAAATACTGTATTTAAGTAGACAACATCAGATGTAAGTGACCCTGGTGAGAAAAAAATAAAACAATTATGAGTTTCACATGTAGAAAACTGATAGAACAGAGGGGAGAAAAAAATTGTCTAAATATTTAAAAATGTATATTGAAAACTTCAAGCTAAGAAAATCCCAAGATTTCAGCTTTGGGAGGTGTTTGTGTGCAGAGCGGGAAGGCAGTCTGGCAGGAAACAAGGAGATAAATTTATATAAAATGTCTTATCTTATTCAGGAGAAAATAAAAATGATTAATTCTAGACATTGAAAAAAAATTAAGGGTAATTACTACAAAAATACAAATAGGTGTAGAACTTCTTAATCTCAAACTACTGGAGGAAAAAATAATAAAACAATGAAATGATCGATTCTCAAAAGAGAAGAAATAAAATATAATAGAAGATAGGGTAATATATTAAAACATATTGATAATCACAATCATAAGAACTGGTTAAATTGTCCTAACAAGAGAAAAAAATTGCAGAATCTATCAAATAATTTTCAACCACATGTACTTAAAACTAATTATCTGAAACTAAATGACACAGAAAGTTTCAAAATAAAGAAATGACAAGAAAATGACTTCTAGTTAACCTTTAAAAGAATAAGTAATTACTATTTTGTTTAAGCTAGATGTACAGAAAGATGAAAATCTTTCCAATTCACAAGTTAATTTAGCATAACTTAATTGTAAAAGCTATTCAGGTTAGTACAAAAAGAGAAGACAAATCAATGAGTTCAGCATCCATCTCAAGAACTTAAAGGAAAAAAAAACTGCAAATTAAACTAAATAAAGAAGACAAGAAAGAAATATTAAAGAGCAGAAATTAAAAATAAAAAACAAATATACAATAGGTAGGTTCAAAAAGCCGAAAGTTGTATCTTTGAATAGACTGAAAAATTATTGACTCCTGGACAAGAAAATGAGAAGGAATAAATAAATAAATATCTGGAAAGAAAAAGGTAACCTCTCTACGGATATTCAGACATTAAAATGAAAACAAGGGGCTAATGTGAGCAAATTTATACTGCTAAATTTGAAAATTTAGATGAAGTTTACAAACATACCTAGGAAAATACAAGGAGAAACAGAAAATATGCATAGCTCTATATAACTAATTCAATAAACTGAATCCATGATTTTAAAACTCCCCACAAAGTAAAATCCAGGCCTAGATTGTCCTCATTAGCAAGTTCTATTTAATGTTTATAGCATAAATACTAGTGCAAATTGTATACAAACTCTTATAGAGAATAGAAAAAGCAGGAATGCTCCAAACTCCTTTTATGAGGCCGCTGTACCAAATCCTGACAAAACCAATCACATTTATGACCATAAATGCAAAATTCCTAAGTGAAACATCAACGTTGATTCCAGCACTAAATAAAAAGGATAACGCTTAATGACCACGCTGGTTTATCCCAGGAATACATGTGGGTTTACTATTCAAAAATCAGTGAATGGCATTATAGCATCATCTCAATAAATGCAGACAGTTTTACAAAACATCATTCATTTGTGATTTGAAAAACTCTTAGCAAACTAGGAATAGAAGGGACCTTCCTCCATATAATAAAGGACATACTGTATATCAAAAAAAAAAAGAACTACAGCAATACCAAACCTACACCAAATACTTAATGAAATTTTGAAAGCTTTTCTTTTGACAAACCAGGAGCAAGAACGCCTGCGGCTACTTCCATTCAACATCGTACTGAAGATCCTATAAATCAATAGTGAAGCCAGAAACAGAAACAAAATGCAGAAGGATCATAAAGAGAGAAATACAATGGTCATTATCCACAGGGGATATTACTGGTTTGTAGAAATCCAAAAGAATCTACAGACAATTATTACAACTAGTAAATGAGTTTGACCAGGTTGCCGAAAACAAGACCAATACATAAAAATCTTTTACCCATACCAGCAACAAAAAAGTAAATAATATCTGTACAAAGGTACCATTTTAATAACATGAAAAACTCAAACACCCAGAAATGCATCAGATAAAGGTTCTATGGGACATCTCTAAAGAAAACTAAAAACCATTATTGAGAAAAAGTAAAGAAAACCTGAAATATTATGTTTATAGATTGGAAAATTCGACATTATAAAGATTTTGGTTCTCCATAGATTAATCAATAGATTCAATTTAATCCTAATCAAAATTATAATTTTTGTAGAAATTAACAATCTGCTTCTAAATTTATGTGGAAATGCAAAGGGCGAATATTCACCATGATGAATATATTAGATCTTAAGATTGCTTTGGTTATTTGGGGTCTTTTGTGATTCCACACAAATTTCAGCATTGTGTTTTCTATTTCTGGGGCCCAGGTATAGGGCCCTCTCAGAGCCACAGTCTGACCAGGTTTGGTGGACTTACCTCCAGGGGCTCCCGGACCAGGGCCTGTATGTCCGTTACCCATACATAGGTGGGCATGGCCCCTGGCATATGGTGCCAATGACAGGACCATGCCACACGGAGCTGTAGCCCTGTTTTCAGAGGTGCAGAGCTGTTTCTGGATCTGTGGCTGGGACCACAGTCAGTGAGTCAGCCACCTGGGTGTGAGACTTCCTTCTCAGAATGCATTCCTTGGTTTTGGACGGCACCAGGGCCTCGCAATCTCCTACCTGCAGCCCACAGCTCCTACAAAGACACCTTCGTCCAAGAACGGATGCCAAATTGTTGTTGCTGAGGGAGGTGGTGGACGCAAGGGATGTCTTACTCGACACGCTGGCTGACATCACCATCGGATTTTTTATTTCACATGTGGTTTCTAGACCCTCTCATCTGGATCCTGTTATCTGATTACACTTCAAGATTGCCTGGGATTTTTCCTCTTAAAACACTCATGTAGGCTTACACTTAGAATCACAGTTTTGCCAATTCTCTCTGAGTCTTGACACTGGTACCCACCAGTGGACTTCCCCTCCACCCAGCATTTTGGGAGAATTTAATTCACCAGGAGGTGGGGGTGACAACCACATCCATGGCGTGATGGTTTTACAGACCCCAGGAAGGGGACACACACACACACACCCCAAAATCCAACATTCCCCAAGTCCATTCAGTTGCTCACAAATTTCCAAGAGATTGTTGGAGGGTTAGACTCCCGCCACCCTCACATAGGTTCTCCGTTCACATTGGCGTTGCAATCCAAACCCCAGAGAGAGCTGGGCAGGTGCGAAAAAGACCCTCGTTAGCAGGTAGATGGGCAGTCCTGGCGTGGCCAGGTCTTCTAATTTTCCCCCAAAAGTCAAAAACCTGGATTTTTGGGTTTTGGTTGGTAACTCTCCTGATTTCTGTATGTCACCAACAAAATAAAAATAAGTTTTAAACATATGCACCTGATTCAGGACAGACTTGCCGCCTCTGATTTGTGGCAAGGTCCGCTGGGAGATAAACCACAAGGGCGATTAAATTCCCAGGGCCAGAGCTTTGGACCCAGCACAGGGAAGGAGGTAAGGCTGGGGAGGTGACAGTCACTGCCATCATTTTGCCATGGAAACCTCAGAGGAAGGCTTATATTTTTTCTGCATTAAGAGATCAATAAGAGATTAATAATAATCCTGCACATTGATGCAGCCCTTCAAAGTTGAGTGTTTGCTCATCTATAATCTCATCTGATCCTTCTAACAGCCCCATGAGCTTGTCAAGAACGTCCAACACTCTCTCACCCAATGAAAGAGACAAAAGGACTCACACGGCCTCACGGAAAGAAAGAGGAGAGACAGACAGGGAACAGGAGGCCCCAGGTTTCAGGGGGAAAGCTCTGAAATAAGTGTGTTTTTCTTTGCTTTCATGTGCTCTCTCTCATCCTTCTTCGGCTACACTCTCGTTCTGTGGCTGCAGGAGGCAGGAAGAGTGTTCATCCAGGAGGGGGCACGGCGGCAGCAGGAGTCAGAATCCTTGCCAGTGGAATAGAAAATATCCGGCAAGACGTGGACAAAAGCACCACCTAAGAGCTGAGGACCCAGAGAGGACCCTCCCTGCTCTCCAGAGGAAAATCCTGATTTGTGGTGTTTGGCAGTTTCCATAGTGTACATACTCCCATCATGGCCAATTTCAGATAAACATGGTGGAGCCACTGAGCCCAGTGTTAGGAAGAGATCAGTGAGCTCGAGCGTCCGAGCCAGTTCCAGCACACGGCTGGCAGTGAGGTACCATTTCACACATCTAATTAGAAAAACGAAAAGTCTGACAATCCCAAGCGTTCAATATAAAAAAAAAGCATTAAAACGTGGTGGGAATGTAAATTGGGACAACCACTTTGGAGAGCAGTATGGCATTATCTGGTAATGTACATAATCTACAATCCAAAAATGTTTGCAATTTTCTCCAGAAGACGTGTCAACAGTACTGTTCCAGCTTGTTAGAAGAGCAAAAAAAATGGAAACTATCTAAATGTCCATCAGTAGGAAGATTTATAAATAAATCATGGAACAGTCATTCAATCAAAGAATGCTATACAGCATTTAAAATAAATAAGCTAATGTATGGACCGAGATGGCTGTATCTTGGAAAACATAATATTGAATAAAATAAAATAAATCAAGCTTTAGGATGTTATGTTATGCATAACATACAACTTCTGTAAAAGTTTAAAATGCATCAAATGATCTCTGCAATATGGTATAGAGATATATATTCATTGAAACCAGATGAAACCATTTTAAATAGAGTAGACAAATACATACCAAATTTATGATAATGTGGCTTCTGCTGAGAAGAAAGGGAGGTTGAGACTGAGGAAGGCTACAAAGGGTATTTTATCTTTGTTATATTATTCTAGCTCCCTTAAATATTAAAAAATATTGATCTGAAGTAAAAATGACAACATATTAATGATCTAAATTCTGGATTCTGAGTAATAATGGTATGGGTGCTGGTTACCTTTTCTTTATGTTTTCTGATATTTCAAAAACTCCTTCAAAACACTGAGATACAATATTTTATGACAAGAGATTGTTCATTCTCTCACTGTTCACGGGCAAATCACACCAGCCAAATCTTCAGACAGGAAGCCCCCTTTGAACATGATGACGTGGGTGCTTTCCACCTCAGTGGCCTGTGACCGCAGAGGGACAGTTTAATGCCCCCTCTCTGAGAAGCCCCTCCTGACTTCCTCCTCTGAGCTCCTGGTGGCATGTCATGAAGGTACCTAGGGTGACATGTGTCACACTGATTGTACAGTAATTATGTTTCTGTCTCTCCCATTAAGCTGAGAACCTCCTGATGAGGAACTGCAATCTCTTCATTTCTATATTCCTGGGGTCTGAGCGGACATGGCAGGCAGGACCACTTTAAATTAATACATGAATGAAGAAACCACCTCCATCTTACAGACCACCTTCTAAATTCAGTAAGATGGAGCTCTTGTCTAAATGTTTGTGTCCCCAAAAAATTCACGTTGACATCCTCACCCCTCGAGTGATGATAGTAAAAGGTGAGGCCTTTGGAGGTGATTGGGATTTATGCCCTTAAAAAACAGACCCCAGAGAGCGCCCTCGCTCCTTCAGCCACACAAGGTTACAGTGAGAAGATGGTCATCTGTGAACCAGGAAGTGGGCCCTCACCAGACACCCAATCTGCTGGTGCCATGACCTTGGACATCCAGCCTCCAGAACCGTGACACACACGTTTCTGTTGTCTGTGAGCCCCCCAGTCTGTGGTGTTGTTACCGCAGCTGGAGGTGACTGAGACAGATGCAGAGTGCAGAGGCTACATCACCGTGTGAATTGGCCAACGAGTTCATCCTTAGTACTAGTTCTTACAGCATGACAGAAAGGGGCACGTGTCACACGATGTAAGTGTGCGTAACCATGAATGGCTTTGGAGTCATTGGTAAAAATGACAAGGAAGACAGAGTAGTCAAGTCATGTCTACAAAAAGTTTTGGGGCCTTACCCAAAGGAAGGAAACGGAAGAGTGCTCGGAGAGGAAGCTCGTGTGGAAACAGACGACTTGAGAGTAGAACCAACACACATGAGAGGCCGTAACATGAGAGAGAGGAATTAAATGGGAGACAAAACGTGAGCTGCTTTGGTGTGATCCTAACAAACAGCCAAACAGTTGTGGGCTCTGAGGGAAAGGGTGTGGATTGCCTGGGGATGGGGAAATAATTGCAAATATTTCTAACATGTTGATGTAAAGAATGTAATATTTCCATACTAAGCATATTTTTTTTTTATTTATAATCTGAAAGCTATCCCACCGAGTCTGAGGTTTGGATACAGCCTTACAAAAACAGGTGACAAGCCCGCTCAGGGGCATTGTCCTTGAACAAGAAGTGACGCCTGAATTTGATTTTTGATAAGGACTTATGAGGACTTTTCTGCAGTGGTTGGGGCTCAGTGCAGGGCTTGCGGCCCCCGTTTTCTGTTCCCGCATCTGACAGCAAATTCAAGCCCCAAAAGTTAGAATCAGGAAGCTTGTGGCCCACCACGTCTTCCAAATCCAACTGAATGCAAGGGGGGATAAATTTCACTAATAGACGGGGGTCCTCCCTAGGTAACCAAATTGGGTTATCCAATTTGATGAATGATGTATCATAAAAAATCAAAGCTGTTGCTGAGAAACAAACATGAAAACAACTACGACACAGAAGTAGGTTTCTATCCATTTAGCTTCAGCTAGAGGGAAGAATTGATAAATCTCTCTTCTTCCAACCATCCGCCCTCAGGTCTTTCCTCCTTCCTGGACACTCATCCTCTTATCATTTCTTAATCCCTTCCAGATAGTTTTCCATGGGATGGATGATAGAAACGCTGGATCTCCTGGGGAGGTTGTATTTTTAATAACATTATTAGGGTCATCTGTAAGAGTTTAGTGCATGCCTATTGCATACAGGACCCTAACACACACTTCCAGGTACTGGATACAACCCAACCCAACATCACCCACTAGTTCAGGTCATGGGCTCTCCAACCACCCAATTTCCAGCTAGGAACTCAGAGCTAAGCCTTCAGAAGTTTCTCTGATAAGGCGTATATAAGTTTATAAATAGGACAATCAAAGTTGGCAAGAAGACCACCTTTGCCGACAAAACTCACTGGCATAATTCTCTGTGGAAGTTTGGAGTCTATGTAACCCCACTTTTCCTGCCCACACACCCCAGCTGCCTGCCAGACACCAAAAGAAGAGTCGGTCCCAGGGCTTTTCTTGTTCTAGGCAACGTGAGTGTTGCAGTGTCCCCTTAAAGATACGTCCAAGTCCTACCTCCTGCCAGCTCTGGCTGACAGCCCTGGTACTCAGGAGCAGTTAGAATTGTTTACTTCCTTGAGCTGCTGACGACCAAAGCTGGCCAGATGCCACTGGGCCCCAAGCTTTCTGGAGGCCT
Organism: Hipposideros armiger; assembly: GCF_001890085.2. NCBI lineage: Eukaryota > Metazoa > Chordata > Mammalia > Chiroptera > Hipposideridae > Hipposideros > Hipposideros armiger. The sequence continues at coordinate 2,892,648 of NW_017731383.1, forward strand.
CGAGCATCGCTGGTTCTACAGCACCAGGCTCAGCTTTCAGGAAATATTTCTTTCCAATCATGACAATAACACACTCGACCTTCCAAGAGCCCAAACGAGTTTCTGCGATGTGGCCGCTCAAATGTGTTCTTAGAGCTTCCCCTGTTGGACACCGCGAGGGGGTTACAAAGAATTCAAGAGCTGGAACGGCAGAAAGATAGAGTCTCAATCTCAAACTCCAAAGATAAAGCATAGGCTTTCTGGGTTTTCAATGTTAATATAATTCACTGAATTGCTCATTAAACTATTTAGTGAGTGCCAGCACTCTACTCAAAGCTGAGTCTACAGTGTGGGACACAGGCCTGCCCTCACAGAACTTGCACAGAACTCATAGGTGAGTTAGTAATAATTTCAACAACAGCGGCAAAGCTGACGTCTGCTGAGTTGGGTGTTAGACACTTTTTATCCCATCGAACCTCGCAGCGATAGGTCATATTATTATTCCCGATTCACCGATAAAGTAACTGAAGCTCAAAGCATTTAAGGATCTGTGTGGCTCCCAGGCGTGTTTTTAGTCGATGATTAATTTTTTTAACATTTGGAAACATTTGGGGACATTATGACTTCCGATTACCTTCTTTCCTCTTGGATATTTCTTGGCTGGATTTGACATTTCCTCCGGTGAAAGTTGGGGAGACATTAAAAGTTAAACATAGGACACTGGATAATCGTCACACATTTCCTTTTGGGCTGCTGATAATAAATGAACAATTTTTTTTTAATTAAAAATCTCGCCAAGGTCACATAGCTCCGAAGGGGCAGAGCCGGGCCTCAGACCCCTGCTGGCCTGCTCCACAGCTTGTCCTCTTGACCGTGACATTTGCTAAATTAATCATATAAAGTCCACTCGCCTGAAACCTGCACTCACTGCAATGAGCAGATAGAATTAAAGGTGCCAATTTCGCTTTCGCCACCCAGCTGTAATGAAGTGTGATGATGTTTCTCAAACATGAACTAATGCCTTTTGGTCTTTTTTTTTTTTTTTGAGGTGAAATCCACATAACATAAACTTTTTAAAGCGTACCATTCCGTGGCATTGGGTGCCTTCCCCATGTTGCACAGCCATCATCTCTGTCCAATTTCAAAACCTAACTGGTGCTTTCTTCACGACTGGCATTTCCCGCGAGCCGGTAGTGTCTCAGGGAAAGGACAGCAAAGCAGAAGGAACATGAGCCTAACAATGGGCTGAATGTGGGTCCCCAGGATCCACGTCGAAAGCCTAACCCCCAAAGATGACAGTGTTAGAAGGTGGGCCTTTGGAGGTGTGCAGGTCATGGGGATGAAGTGTTCTTATAAAATGGGATTGGTGTTCTTGTAAAAGAGCTCCCCACAGAGACCCCTCCCCCTTCCACCGAGTGAGGACACAGGGAGAAGGTGCGCTACAAACCGGGAGGAGGCCTTCACCAGGATTCGGCCATGCTGGCGCCTCCGTCTTAGATCTATGGTTTTACATATTGGGGGTCCACAGACCCATTTCCTTCTGGGATGTCCTTTGGCCTCCCTACTGAAGCTTCCTGTCCTCTGCTGCCTTCTTTGGACAAGGGAGCCTGTGCAGATGGCTGCTGTGAATGGTTTTAGTTTTATTAGGTTGAGCCTTCATTTGTCTTTGTCCCGAGAGACCCTTTGGAACCATTGCACGCCCTTTAAAAATCAAACTAATTAAGCTCTAAATTAATTAAAAGCATAAGGAAATTGATCTGAAAAGCAAAGTAAACTGAGAGGAGAATGAAATGAAATGGAAGTGGAGTTCTCGACAGGGGGCCAGAGGCCGCTCTGCCAACCGAGCCCATGTTCCTAGGGAGGTGGCAGTTTCGGCCAGAATCCTTTGCAGGACGGCACCCTTCTCTGTGAATTCTGGCATCGTTTGCATATAAAATGTATATTAAAGTCTGAAGAGATAGCTTAGGCTCTTCAAACTTGTTAAAAGATCGTTTTAGAAGTGGAAATAGCCTTGGAGATAACTTCTGAAGACCTCTAATTTATCTGTGCATGAAAGGCAGCCTGGCTACAGCGAAAGCGTATGTTTGCTAATGTCAGAGGACCTGGGTAGGGATTCTAACTCCAGGTATAAGAAGCGTAGTGTCTCCGAGCCTCTGTTAGCCATATTTCCTACAAAATTACCCATTGCTGTGAGAACTAAATGAGCGTGGAATTGAGAACAGGCCAAAGTATAGAAAGAATGCACAAGAAAAATAACCCTTTTCAAAAATAAAAAATAAAAGGATAATTCAGACAATAGGTACAGCTATAAAAATTGATGCTGAGGAAGAATATTTATGATGTGAAAAGATTCATAATATATTGCAGCATGAAAAAAAGGAGACCAAATTATGCTGATGAGCATGCCACTAATTTTATAAATACATGCATTCTGTGGTTTTCTACAAATATTTAATTTTGTAATTTATCCATAAATCATTGACAACCTGGAAGTATGTATAATTTATGGGGTTATGTGTGGGTGTCTACATATTTTTAAAACCACAAGATCATTATCAAAATATTAGCAGTGGCTGTCTCTGGGGAGCAGGATGCTTTTTGTGGTCATTTTTTGGGGGTTTCTTTCCCAACCTTTTGCATTGAGTATGCACTGTTTGTAATTAGACAGGGAAGGTGCTCACTATCCTATGTCAGGAGAGTATATGGGGGTGACTCTACCTTTGTCCTGGGTCATTGGTACAGTATTCTCGAATCTGTGGAACCTAGTTTTCAGTTTAGTGTTCTGAATTAAATATAAACTGAACAATCTGTTTGAAACTGAACAAGAAGCTTTTCTAGATTAAATCATGCTGCTGTGAAAAGTGGTTAAAACAAAACTGATAGATATTAACAGACGGACGCAGACAAGGAATGGTGAGAAGTTGTCACTGAGCCTGCTTTGCAGGAAGTGGCTTTGTTTGGCTCATCGGTTAGGCTCAGTCTGGCCTGACCTAGTTTGAATGAGGCCTAAAGGGACAGCTCAGCCTTGACCTTGGCTGTTTGACCTGACTAACCCCCTGGACGTGTGGTAAACTCTCTCTGCTGAGATGGACAGGATGGTACCCAATAGCTGAGAAAGGTACAAATGTCAGCACAGTCCTACATGGAAGGGGACGGTACACAGGTGTGACAGTGCCACCAGAGAGGGGCATAGGCACAGATGCATGGTGGACAGGTGTGACAGTGCCACTAGAAAAGACCTGGGCTCAGGTAGGTAGTAAGCAGGTGTGGGAGTGCCGTGGAGGGTAGCCTGGGTGTGAGTGTGAGTGGACAGGTATGAAAGCATCACAGGTGGACCACAAGTGGAGGTGGACAGGTGTGACACTGACTCAGGAGAAGACCTGGGCCCAGGCAGCGGTGGGGGTACAGGTGTGAAAGTGTCGTGGAGGGCACACTGGGCATGGGCGGGAGCAGTGAGCACAGCAAGCTCTCAGAGGATGGTCTCAGGAACTGCTCGGGACAGACCCCTGCTCTGAATATGGCCAATAATACCTCCCAGCAGCTCCCGAATACGCACAGCATCTCCACAGGTCAGTGGTGTATTGTTCATACAAGATACTGTCCCTGTGGGAAGGCAAGTCTGAGGCTGGTTCCAGCTCAACATTTCTATGCTTAAGCTGCCTGGTTCCCAGTAAAGTCAGCACCTCCAAATGCTCTCCCAGCAACGTCACCTGTCACCCAGGTCCCTCCAGGATGGCACCTGGATCGCTTGGTCATCCGTTCTTCACCTGAGCTTTGTTCCATCCTAGAGCACTGATTTCCATGATCTCTCACAGTTCCATTTTCCTAGCAGGTTCAGAGAGAACACCAGATGCCAGGGGGATTTTTTTTTCCTTCTAATACTGCAGAAGAAAAACAGACCTTCCAAATGTGGGAGTTCTCCTGACAGTTCAGAAAATGATGGATGAGCTAAAGCCTCTATTCATCAGAATATCAAGGTATGAGGCTGACTTCTGCCACTCAATCTTGTCATCTGAGTCATCCTGGAGTGTAAGAGCATACTCAGATCTGGAAACAGAAAACACTCTAAGTCCCCTTGTCAGAGCTGAGTGCACACATCCATTCATCCAACATGAGACAGGTGCCAAGGGGATAGTTAACTGGACCATTTGCTCAAGGTGAATTGAAACAGGAAATAAAAGAGCCTGTCGACAGGTGCATTTAAAAATCAGAGTCCCATTCCTGCTCTTCCCCCCTGTACTTAGAGTCTCTGATGGCTAGGGACCCGTGTGGGTCAAGCTGACGTGGCACCTCATCTCCTCACTGCTTGTCACCTGGACACACAGCCCTGCAGTGCATCTGTCCCTTCATCTCCTCCTCCTCCTTGAGGGTCGTGAAGGAACCTGGGGACGGGTCCAGGTATCCAGCAGGGACCACCACTCTTCCTTCTGTTCACACTTCCCAACTTGTGTCACTCTCCTCAGATCCTTATCCAGGTCCCCAAACTCCGCACTCTGACGGGGCAGCCAGCCTCCCTCTCACTGCAGGATGGTTAAGGCCTGCCGGTACCGGTTCTTCCAGGTCCCCTCTACCCCCCACCCACACCTGTGCCTCCATTGCACCTTCTTCCTGACCCCACTGAGCTGAACAAACATCTAAGACAACTCAAATATGCCTACTGGATTGGGTCATCAAGAAGTCCTCCCTGACCTTCGCCGGAACACTTTCAGGGGTGTGATGGTGGCATAGGACAGACTGTGGGGGATTGAGGAGTGGGTGGAAGGGGGAAGATGGCGCTTTGAGGGATGCTGGAATGGCCTTGATCTTCACTGTGGGGACAGTCCCATGACTATCTGCATTCGTCAAAAGTCATAGAACTATACGCCAGAAAGAGTTAATTTCACTAGATGTAAGTTAGACCTCACTGAAACTTACTTCAATATAAAAATATAAAATAAATCACTCTTGTGCAACAATGAGCACTTTCCTCTTCAGACAATGCCTTCTCGTTCCACACATCCCATTTCAGGCGCCACAAATGTAAAAGACAATGAACATAAATATTTCTCTCCAGCCCCATTTCCACTTTCTCTGTTCACCAATATTCCTCTCATTTTCCCTCCACATAAAGTTTCCTCTCCTCCCTTAACGTCTGCATTCTATAATTAGTCCACTCCGATAATTCTTTCATCGTGTATGTTTTATTTCTAGAATATTCACTACCGTGGCTGTCCCGTAGTGCCTTTAATTCTCAATTCCCTGATCACCATTTTTACAATCATACAGTATTAATAAAACCTTCTATTTCGGTAGTGCCTTTTTTTTTCTTTTTGTCTGACCAACAACAAAAAAAGGTACTTTGCAGGCATTTTATATCCCTGTGAGGTAGTTAAGAAAGGAAAAGCGACTTTGCGGATGGAAAAATATAGACACAAAACACTGTACGGTGGGCTGGTCCCAGGAGATGGCGCTGAAGGTTGGCCAAAGCTCAGCTCAGGGTTTCATGTCACAAGAAGGTGTGGCCCCACCACCACTGTGGCCTCCTCTACTCCATCCAAGCCCGGGAGAATCTAGAGTCAGCCCAAGCCTGCCTGCAGGGTGGGGAACAAGATTGGGCATCGATAGGATACGAGGCAGAATATAAAGCCTGCTGGGGCTGCCATGAGAAAACAAATTTCTGTTGTTAAAGCATGCTAGGGCTGCATCATGGGGACAATCTCATGGAGGGCAAACAGGACCCACAGAGAAAAAGGGAAGCACATGTTAACAGTGACTTTAACCCAGCCTACCAATCAGAAAAATCACCCTCCTTCTGCAAGGGGCACAGAGGGAGTCCCCTTCTAACAGTGTTTTTCCTTCCTGGAGACGAGAGCCCTCCTTTCCATGGAAATATGAGGAAAGGAATAGTAAGAGTTGCCCCACAGCATCGGAGGCTCTTCATAGTCTGATCTTGGCTCCCCCCTTCTCCCTAAGCACCCTAAGCTCTAGCCACCCCAGGTGATCATTATGCCCCAAAATTCCCTGCACTTTCCAGCCCCAGGACCTTTGCACATGCTGTCCCTCCACCATAAATGCCTATCCCTTCTTTGTCTAATCAAAAAAATGTTATACATCCTTTAAGACCAGATGCAAATGTTACCTCATTTCCAGAAAATTCCCTGACACCTACCAACACGCAGCATTGACTTTTCCCATACTGGGGCCCTACAGTACTTTGTCCCTCGTGTGGGTATCCATTTCTGCCTATACTTTGGGCCTCCAAGGGCTGGAGCCACACATAAGACAAGGCATGTATTCAATAAATGATTTTTCAATGAGGAAATAAATGAATGCACACATCCAGCCTGTTTTGACTTCTGCCCCCAGCAGGGTTTTGCACACAGAACCACCCCCTACCCAAGACCCCCCCTCCCCCCCCCCAAAGACAAAGACCCTGAGCCGCAGCACTGACAGGATCCCCGCAGCGTCTCTTTATTCTCTTCTGAGAGGGAAACCTCACATTCTCATGAGTGGCTACTCCCACGTAATACAAATAATCACCTGTTCGTGGCCTAAGAAAAGCTTTTATTTAGTTTAACTGGCAGATTCTTCAATGGAAGGAAGGCTCCAGTGCAAAGGACAGTGCCGAGCCAAAGCGTCAGGCAGCTCAGGCCCCCCCTTTCCTCGCGGGCACAGGACCTGGTGAGCTTGCAAAGTCAGGGGACGGAGGGGGCCCACTCGGTTCTGGGCCCCACTCCAGAGGAAAAGCCGCAGCACCCTCCCCTCTGCCCGCGCCCCTGCCCGCGCCCCTGCCTGCGCCCCCTCCACGGTACTCACGATGCTCTTCGTCCATCCAGACGTTCACTGTGTGTTCCAAAGCCCTTCAAACCATGTCTCCTGATCCTCACCGCACCTTGTGAGAGAAGACTGCAGGCCTGCTTATCCCCTGAGTCCCGGCTGGGCCCCCCAGCAAGCGCAAGACTGAAGTGATTCAATCAAGAGTGGGGGTGGAGGCTGCCTCTGTGCTGTGGCTGGAGCCACAGAGGACGGCGCGAGGGCCACGGGAAAATGCCACCCGCGGACAAAGGCGGCTGCCATCTGAGGAGCTGAGAAAGGCCTCTACAGGAGGGGGGACAGCCCATCCTGCTGGCGAGAATGTAAACTGGCTCGCCCTTTCGAAAGAGCGGCATGCTCTGGGGCCTGGCAGAGCCGGGAACTCAAGCCTCCATGAGTCGGGGCCCAGACTCCTATTTCAGGTCCTGCCACTAGGCCAGACGCATGACCTTGTGCAAAGCGTCAGGTCACCCTGAGGGCCCCTGGAAGAAGGAGATGGGGTACGGCATCAGTGCTTTTTAGCCTGTAGCGTCTCGAGCTCATGACATCAAAGACCAAAAAGAACCACATTCCCAAGAAAGACACTGCACGTGCAGGGGTATCGCACCAATGCATCTGTGATTATTACAAAGCATTTTATTTGGTGCCACCAGTGAAGAGGTTCTGCTTCTAACTCGGATGGTATCTGAGCAGATGAGCAGAGGCGCCCAAAGCTTGAGCTTTGCAGTCGGGAAGATCTGCGTTCACCCCCACCCCCACCCCCACCCCAGTGTGGCCTTGGGCAATTTTTTTACCACTTCAGGCTTCAGTTTGCTTATCTGTAAAATAAGTCCACAAAACAGAGCTAATAATAGTATGTACATTAGGGCAGATAGCGTCATTGTGACGTCTAAATGAGATGACACATCACCAGGCACACTGTAAGCGCTTAATAAACACAGGTAATTATTATAATATGATCCTTCACAGTTAACAAAATGATAAAGGCAAGTACTTCAGTTAGCTGTTTTAGCCACTAGATGCAAAAAAAAATTGTTATATATAGATAAGTGAAAAATTCTTGAGTTAATTAAGAGACTAGTATAGAACTATGTAACATAAAGATTTGGAATGTTCAATGCAGCCTCAGCCCCATAATATAAGTTGTTAGGCTGCCACCCCAGCCTCAGTCCCTGGGACACCTCGGTCCCTGACGGCGCAGCCTGCTCACCCAGCCCCGCCTGCCACATCCTCTCCGCTTCCCCGTTTCTTAGCCACCCGCCCATTCATGCAGCACCAGCCCCTCGGGGCAGGGCGTGCCAGTGAACTCCAGCCCATGACCCTGTCTTTCCACCAGAAACCTGGGCAGATGGGCTCTTCTTCACTGCAGCACACAGAAGATGGGGGTTATTGTAGCTCACATGCTAATGATCAGCTTGGGTAGTTTTCCCCTTGTCAAGGTTGAGACCAGAGATCACAAAGCTACATGCCTATAGCAGCAGCCAGTTGCCAAACATAAGTGAAGCCGCTGGGGAAGGGAGCTGGCACCACATCCCCGGTGTTCCTGCTGTCATCGACCAAGGCTTTGGGCTTGAGAGGCAATTGAGGACGGTAGAATCTGAGGTTAATTGAAGACACGTGCAGGTCAGGCTCCATGTTAGAATTTGGGAGTGAGGGCCCAATGTATTATTTCTCTGATTCTTCAGATTTTTAGGTAAAATCCCCAAGCTTTAAAATATTGGCTTGATTTTTTTGTTTTGTTTGGTTGTTGTTGTTGACTGTGGGTCAAATCAAACTACAGACCAGACTCAACCCCGGGGCCATCATTTTACGAGCTTTCACTGGGTCTCCTCTCCAGTCCTCTGTCACCTCCAGTGTGTGTGGGCAAGATTGGAGGGTGGCCACTGCCTCCCGGGGTGCTTGTCCAGGGTGTGTGCACTGCCCAAGGATGCCGCTTTATCACTGGCACCCAAGATCTGTACTACAAATTTCCATGGTTTTCCAGCAGAGGGCAGTAACGTGTCATATTCAAAACAAAGTCAGCATAACACAAAAATGTTCAACAGATGGAAATAAAGTGGCTTTAGGCAGGACATCCTGTTGCTAATTCCCACAGAGAATGTTGTAAGAACCAGGGGCAGTCCTGTGGGTGGAGAATACTGAAGTGTGCCATCTGATTGGGTTATAGTTATGAAGGACCCGGAACAGCTGCACGGCTGGGAGGGGTGTAAAGCGGTGCATCCCAGTTTGGAAACAGTATGGTAGCTGGACCTCCAAACACCCATGACCCAGAAGTGCCACGAGGCGTGTACCCACCAGCGTAAATGGCAGGCAAAGCTCACCTGTGGTGTCAGAGGGCAGGCAGGATGGCAGTTCCCCTTAGGGGCACGTGGGTGCTGGGAGGTTGTCTCGACCTGGGTGGTGGTCACATGGGTGGGTTTACTTTGGGAAAATTGAGTGTACGCTTCGTGCACTTGTCCGTATGCACGCTGTATTCCATTAAACAATGTCACCACACAGCACCCAGGTGAGCGCTGGGCCGGGAAGGGCTTCGAAGGAGGAGAGGGAGAGAAACTCACCAGCTCCAGGTGTCACCTTCTGGAGCCTCCCAGAACCTTAGACATTGCGTAGCTGCAGAGGTAAGCCAGCTTCCCTCAATGGCCGTGTCAACAGGCCGACCTCCGGGGTTTAGTGACCAGCATTCCTTGCTTCTGGCTGCCGCAAACATCATTGTGATTCAAAACGATGGCTGGCCTCTTGTTTTCTGGAGGAAATACTGCAAGTTGTCAACACATCATTTAACAATTTATCATCACGTCGGAGCCTGATGAAGTTGACTTGTGATTCCAGCAAGACCGGCAGCTACTTATCCCACCACCCCTCCCCAGTTGCAAGACGGTGACACCCAGGCAGGAAAAGCCGTGAGGTTAAAGCGTAGACTCAGTGTGCCACACGTCCCTCCGAGCTCCTCCAGGGTCCCACTCCCAATGGCTTCACCTGCAGACCTGTATGCCTACTCACGCAGAAACCCAGAGGAGCCTGGGGTTTGCATCCTCAGGTGGGCCCTTGGCCAATGACTGGCAGGTGCGAGAATATAGTAGCCCAGCTCCCTCGCCTGACCTGGACAAGCCCTCTGGGAGACTTTTCCAAAAAAACCCTGACCTTGGCTTCTTGGTCCCCCTTGCAGAAATCTCTAGAACACAACCTCAATAAATGACGTGCACACAAAGCTTCATCTCAGGGTTTGCTTCTGGGGCCCCTGACCTAAAATAGAAGGGAAAATCGTTCTAGCATCTTGGAGATTTCGAAACCTGAGACAGGACGTGGCTGGGCCTCCTGCCTCCCACACACATGCCTGTATATCAGGTTTCTGCCAATGCGAGCAAGTGGCTTGCAACAAGCTTGCAAGCGGCTGTCATCATTTCCAGGATTTGCTATTACTCAAGTTGTAATGTTTTCTTTGGGAACACGGACCTGCTCCCACAGGCGATACACCAGGCCTCATTCCTGCTGTCCCTGGCTTGGAACTCGGAATGCACTTTCCCGTAAAAAAAACAAAAACAGTAACCGTAACATCAGTAGGGTGCCATCACGGACAGAGCCCGTTCCCAAAAAAGCCTTCTTAACCCATATGTTGCCGAACTCTAAAAAATGCTAGTCTCAGTCTGGCGGTCTAAGACTTCCTCCAGTTTGAGGGGTAAAGAAATGTTTCCTCTCCCAGAATCCAGGCTTCTCTACGGTATAGCGGGTAAAAGCTCTCTCTCTGCATTCGGAACAGACCTGGACCTGCCACTTAGCACCACTCACCCTCAGGCCGCTGGTCCTCTCTGTCCTCCAAATGTCCCCAACTGTCCACTGGACACAGGAACACCAACCTCTCAGGATCACAGTGTTATTCAAAGACAATCCCAAATGGGACATAGGCACACCAAAAGGTACCGCACAGCATTAACCATCAAAGGAACGCGAACACACATCACACGCAGTACCGGGTCGGGCGACAGTAAATCTCATTGTGTGGGGGCACAACGTGGTCCGACTACTTGGCAAATGTATCCGGTAGTGCCTGCTCGAGCTAAATTTATACCCGGCCCAGCAAGCTCACTCATTCCAATGAGAAATACAGGCCTGGATCCACCCAAAGACAGGTTCAAGGACGTCCACTGCAGCTTTATTTATGACAGGCAAAAGCTGGAAACAACCCAAATGTCTATCAACAGAGAGGGGGTGCACGCAGCATGTGGGATACTCTGGTGATGGAATGCGATACAGCCATGAAAATGAGCCAACCCCGCTACAGCAGCAGGCACGAAACTCACAGAGAGAAGCCAGGCCATGAAAGCGAACGTACCACTATGCAATCCCATTTAGATCAAGTTCAAAAACAGGCAAAACTAGCTGTCTTAGTTCAGGCTGCTATATAACAAAGTACCATCGACTAAGAGGCTTATAAGCAATAGAAACCTGTTTCTCACAGTTCTGGAGGCTGGAAGTCCGGAATCGGGGTGCCAGCATGGCCGGGTTCTGGCGACGACCCTCTTCCAGGCTGCAGACACCTGTACGTAGAATGACCCAGCAATTCCACTCCAGGATATATACCCAAAGAACTGAAAACAGTTCCACCTAAAATGCGTGCGCAGAGGTTCACAGCAGCACTGCTCGCGGGAGCCAAAAGGTGGAGATCAGCCGTGTCCATCGTTGAATGAATGGATGAACACGATATAGTCGATCCATACAGAGGATATTTATTCCTCCATAAAAGGAGCGCAGTGCTGAGACATGCTAGAATGTAGCTGAACTTTAAAATATGATGCTAAGTGAAAGAGGACAAACACAAAAGGACATAGATGATATGATTCCATTCACACGAAATAACGCAGAAGCGGAAATTCGTAGAGACAAAAAGCAGATGCGGGGTTCAGGGGCTGGGGGAGGAGAATGGGAATTGAGAGCTTAAAAAGGATGGCGTTTCAGTTTGGGGGATGAAAACGTTCTAACAGCGGTAATGGTGGCACAACATTGTGAATTACTTAATGCCACTGAACTGTACACTTTAAAATGGTCAAAATGATAGATTTTATGTGTATTGTGCCACACACAAAAATAGTTAAACATAGAGGTACTACATGACCCAGCAATTCCACTCCAAGTATACACCCAAGAGAACTGAAAACATATCCTGCCCACGAACATTCATAGCAGCATGATTCATGATAGCCCAAAGGTGGAAACAACCCAAGTGTCCATCGAATGATGAATGGAGGCTTTAGTTTCCCAGGGTAGCTGAACCCACAGAAATGTATTGTCTCACTCTTTGTGGAGGCGTTGGCAGGGCCACGCTCCCTCTGAAACCTGCAGGGTGGCCGGTCATCCTTGGCGTTCCTTGGCTTGGAGCTGCCTCACTCCTGTCTCTGCCTCTGTTGTGACATGGCTGCCTTGTCTCTGTACTTCGTATGAGGACACCAGGCATTCAGGGCTCCCTGCACAGGGAGCCTTACTTTAGCTAATTAACATCTGCAGGAGCCCTGTTTCCAAATAAAGTCACATGCTCAGGCACTGAGGGCTAGGACTTCAGCTCATTGCAATGGACAAACTGTGGCCCATCCACGCAACAGACTATCGCTCAGCCATAAAAGGGAAGGAAATGCTGATACATGCTACATGCAACATGTAAAACCTGAAAACGTGGTGCTAAGGGAAAGGAGCTGAACACAAAAGGTTGTATAGTGTAGGATGCCATTCAAATGAAATACCCAGAACAGGCAAATCCAAGAATCAGAAAGCAGATGTAGAGGCTGCAGGGAAGGAAAGAATGAGTGAGAAGTGACTGCTAATGGGTATGGAGTTTATTTTGGAGGTGACGGAAATGTTCAGGAATGAAATAGTGGTGACAGTTGTACAACAATGAATATGCTAAAAACCACTGAACTGTACACTTTAAAAGGGTGAATTTATGGTATGTCAATTATATCTCAGTAGAAAAAAACACCCTGTGAAAAGGATGAAAAAAACAAGCTATAAACTAGGAGAAAATATTTGCAAACCACTTATTTACCAAAACACTTGTATTTAGAATACACACACACATATATAAACTCTCACAAATTGATAGTAAAAGAAAATCTAATTAGAAAATGGGCAAAAGAAATGAGGAGACATTTCACTGGAAAAGATATACAGGTGGCAAATTAACACATGAAGAGTTCACCATCATCAGCCACTGGAGAAATGCAAATCACATGATGATTCTCCTTCTCGGGTTAACAAACAGTCACTGGTGCCTGAAAACACACCAAACCCTTTCCGGAAGCTACGCTATAGGCTGGGACAAGGAGGGAGAACAGATAAGTGACACATTTGCTGTTTAAAAGTCCTTCTTTGGAGATTTTGCTTCCTCACTGCTATGATGTTTCCAGAGAGAAACTTACCCTCTCGGTGTCTCAAATAAAACAAGAGTTATGAATCGACAGGCCCACACTTCTCCACCATGAAAGATCTCTCCGCCGTGCTGAACTGTAGACCATGGGCGATCGCTTACACCAGGTAAGCCTTGCCCGCGCGCAGGTCCAGGAGGTTTAGACAAGTGATGAGCCTGTATCTAGCTGAGAGCTGGATGTGCCATGGGGTACATCTGAATATGACCTAATAGAGCGTCTGATAGGGTATAAAAAAATAGCAAAGCCTTCTGGGGTCCTGGGGTTTCCATCTCCCTGTAATTTTCAAAACTCTAATTGTTGCCTAACCCACAAGCGGTGGGGCCCTAATTTTGGAGCATCCTGACACACAAGGTCCCACAGGGGGAACTGGGGAGGGTGGCAGAGAGCCCTACTCATTGGTCACCTCTTTTTCCTTTTGCCCCAGATTCCATTTCCAGAGGAAGCAGCACCCAGGTGGGGCTGACTTGGGTCATATGACTTCCTTTGACATGGGGAGGGCAGACTCCTGAATGTAAACACCACCCCACCTTCATTGGACTGTATCCAATGGGAACACAAGAGGCAATTTCTCAAGCTAAATCACAGGAAATGGATAACTGGGAAAGATATTTTTAAACTTTTAAATATATAAAGTTTAAAATAGAAAAAAATCATTTCAAACTTTGAAACTTTTTAAAAGAGAAAAACCAAAGTTCCAGGGAGGTAAGGTGACACTTGGACAGCATAACTGCTTTAAGAGTGCCCATTTCTGTGCCCAGGTGACCCCTACGCTGAAATCCGCCCGAACAACTGTGTGATTCTCAAAGGTAAATGAGGCATCGCTGAGTTCCCAGTCTAGAGGGGAAGCAAGATATATATGTGACAAATCATAAAACAATTGGTCAGACCTGCTAAAAAATACCCAACCAAAGCATCATGGGAGAACAAAGAAAGGGAGTTGTTCATTTTGACCTTCAAGATCAGAGGAGGCTTCCTGGAGGAGGTGATATTTGAATAGAAGAAGAGGATGAAGACAAAGATTTGGGCCAAAGGATGTGGATCTTTGAATGTCATGCTGAATTTTTCTCTGGACAATGGTCTGTCATCCAAGGTTTTTGAGCACCAGGATAATAGGGTCTTATCTCGGTAGCAATGCAGAGATTAGATTGTCCCAGAAGGAGAGGGTAAAGGTTAGGAGACCGGTTAAGAATGTTGTTGCAATAATTCAGATAAGAAACGATAAGGGTCTGCTTCAGAGCCCTGGGAAGCCAGGGTCATGGTGAAAAACATTCCGGAGAGCAAGACTGAGCAAGCCTTGGTGACTAATTGGGTGTTGGGGTCAAAAGGAAGATAATGCAAGATTTCTCTCTTGGGTGGTCTGGTGAATGGTGATGCTATTAACCAATCTAGGGAATTCGGGAGCAGTGTGAAGGGGGAAGATGTTGAGGCTGACTGGGGTCAGGTAGAGCTTGAGATGTTTTAGAGACACCCTGACGGAAATGTCCTACAGGCAGTCGGAAATCTGCGTCAAAAACTCAGAATGAAAATGTTGGTAGTCGTTACCTTAGCACTGAATTGTGGACAATTTTTGTTTGGTTACTGTTAGGATCCTTACTAGGCACATGTTATTTTCATAGTTTACAAAAAACAATGCGCTGTGTTTTTTTGTTGTTGTTGTTGTTGCTTTTAGGTTTTGTTTTTTTTTTAATTGGGTAATTGTGGGGATTGGAACAGCGCTAGGGAATTCGGGGAAGGGGAACAGACAAGTTGCTGTCCTTTTGTTCTTCAGTCTAGTTGTGGAGGACGTCGCTTCACTGGCCCAAGTTGCACCATCATTGCGCTCTTCCCGGGCAAGGCAGATCAGTCACCACTCACTGCGGTCACTCACTGCGGCTGCTGGCCGCTCACGCTGGCTGCTGGCTACACATGGTAGCCCATGGCAACCCACTGCCACATGGGCTGCAGCCTACGCTGTCGCCGCCGGCGACTCACAGCAGCCCAGCTCCAGGTTGAGCTTTGTTCAGCATCTTAGCTGTAGAGGGCAGTGTCACTGGCACTCATGTGGGATCCGAACCGGGGCCCTCTGGCATCCCAAGTCAGCTCCCAACCATCGCGCCACTCGGCCGGCCCCAACGCGCTGTGTTTTAAGAATAATGAAAGCATGAGGCAGGTAGAGGTGCAGGAAATCAGAAGGATCACAAGCACAGTGGAAGCCGTGAATGAGATCACAGAGTTGGAACCAGCTCAGTGCAGGTCAACAGTAGCTGAGCACTTCCCCCTTGCCAGGCAGGCTCTGGGGGCACTGCGCAAACAGGACAGTGACCGTGACAGATAGTGTCCCCATCTTCAGAGAGCCCCAAGGAGCAGGACGGTGCCAAAAGAGGAGGGATGAACAGATGTCCCGCTTTGCAAAAACAGCAAAAAAGGGCAGATTCTAGAAGCTGCAGAGCTCAACGTCTGGCTGAGCATAAAAAGCTAAGCTCTGGTTAGCCCCAGGAGAAGAAGGGACATATGGATGTCCTCAGGAGACCGCCTGGACCCACAGCGCCCATTCCTACCAAAGGCAGCTCATTCCACTTCCTGGGAGGAAGAATAAAGAGGCTGTGTGTCTGGGTTTCAGCTACACATATGACCGAGGGCCTCGTGATGCTCCCACAGCGGGGTGAGACGGGCTGAGGGTGGATGAGTGACAGATTCAGGAGAGTCTGAAGGACCAAATGCAAAGTTTTGATTAATGGATTGTTGTCAGGCCAGAAAAAGGTCTTGAGGCTTCACAGTTCCCCTCTCAGCTCTGTCCTGTTTATCATTTTTTTTTAACCAGGGAAATAGCTATTGGCTCAGAATAAAGAAGAACTTAAGCTATCAAACATCTCAGAAAAGCCATCTAACAGTCCCTTTGTAGTGAGGAGCCCCTCCTATGAACATGAGGACCAGAGTCCAGTCCTGGATGACAGTGTGTAGTGATGTCCAGCAATCCTTCCCAATTCTAAGATCCTTGGCATCTGTAAGAGCCCTTTGGACATATCCACCTGGAAGCCCACCATCTTGGAAAACTCAACATGTACAACTGAGCTCATCCTCTGAAGGCAGTTGGTTCTTCTGGGGACAGCACGGGGACTTTGCAGCCACAACTGTCCAAGCACACGCATTCGAGACAAGGCATTCCTCCCTCAGCCTCGGGGTCTTCACCTGTGAAAGACAGATGACTCCTACCTGGCAGAGTTGTGAAGGTTCAATAAGGACCTATCGTGTACCTTGGTGTCTGGATTCATCAGCACAGGGACAAATAGCCACTGAGTGCCTGTTAGTGCCCAGTCCTCTGCAAGGGGCTGGTGTACAGAAAATGGATGGCAAACATTCAATTACAATGGGCAGGTGAGCCAGAGAACATATAATTACAAAGTGAGGGTGAGACATGGGGGAAAGGAAGGTCAGCACACTCCTCTCTGAGCTAAAAAAAAAAATCATCCGTGCAGAGCCTTTCAGGCCTGGCACCTGCCAGTAGGCATCTGATAAATGACGATCCCTTTCAATGCCACCAGCTATGGTGTGTCAGTCTGGTCAGGCCGCCATAACAAAGGACCACAGACAGGGCAGCTTAAACAATAGGAACTTATTTTCTCACCGTCCTGGAGGCTGGACGTCCCATATGAAGCCCGGCAGCGTCTGTTTCTGGCACGAGCGCTCTTCCTGGCTTACAGATGGCCACCTCTCATCATGACCTCACATCCCAGAGACAGACAGACAGTGGTCTTATAAGGACACTAATCCTATGGGATCAGGGTCCCAGCCTTAGGCCCTCATTTAACCTCAGTTCCTTCCTCAGAGGCCCCATCCCCAAACACAACCACACGGAGGGTCAGGGCTCAGCACGTAAACTTTGGACAGACGAAACATTCAGTGTATAAAAAATTGGCACCTGCCTCTCAATTCCATCGACTTTCACAGCACGAGCCAACTGCCACCCCCTGGGCCTCCAGCGCCCCTCCCTGGTCTTCTCAGCTGGTGCACCGGCTGGTGTGGCATGGCATCCCCTCAACTATTTATTCTCCAAGGGCCAATGGCAACCAGGTCTTCACATGGCAGGCCGAGCCCTTCACCCCCGCCAGCCCCCAGGTTCACAACAATTTAACTCTTAGGACCTTCACACACACACACACACACACACACACACACACACCTGGACCTGGACACACTTTTTGACATGTGAACCATTCAAGACCCTCCATGGTCTGTTAATGAGGCTGATCATCATAATATCTATCATTTACTGACTAATGGAATAGCATAATATCTAATATTGACCTTGTGCAGCTAAGAATTTTAAGGGTATTCACTCACTCAGCACTCACCCAAACCTATAAGGTGGGTCCTGTGATTCATCCCCATCCAGGGAGCTCAGGCACTGACAGGATCCCCACCACCGGGTCACATGCTGGGATCCGAGCCCCCCCGATGGCCCCCCGATGGGCCCCAATGATGGCCCCACTGATCGCCACTTACTTTGCTTTCAGGCTGTCGCTGTCAC
>NW_017731383.1:2910366-2930850 GCF_001890085.2 Hipposideros armiger
TGGCCCCCCGATGCCCCCCCCCGGGAGAACCTTGCCCAGCCCCTCTATCCAACTGAGAACTGGTCAGTGCTGTGCCTAAAATGCGTGCCTCTTCCTAAAGCCTCCATTTGTCTTGAAGTGTTAAGGGAGGAAATTCCAATAAGTTAGCCAGCAATTCAAAACATTATTTTTATGCTAAACATGGCTCTAACATGGAGAAGAATGCATAATGTGAGGGCATTTTTAATGTAAAGCGGGATTTCAGGGCCCTGGAAGCCTCTCTCCTGCCCCTTTGGGTACTGAGGTGGGGTGGCTCCCTGAGCGACAGCCTTGCTCCCCGGCAGCCTCTTGTCCACCGTGCACTGCCACCAGGCCACCCCCATTCTTCCCCAGCACCCACTCTCTGTCCTTTGAACTCCCACTGCATCCCCTGCCCTCTGGCTCTCATTTGCCGTTTTGTAAAGCACATTGCACTGTTCTTTTCCTTTTCATGGGTGGTATCCAGTCTTTCCAGGAAAATCAGTGGTTCTTTGCAGATAAGAGCCCGGCTACTGCTTGTCAGCATGACCCAGAGCAACATCCTGCATGTGATACACACGCAGAGAACATCTGCTGATTATTTTGAGGGCCCATCGTTTGGGGCCATCCATGCAAAAAAAGCTTAGGGCACTTTGAGTGACACAATGTCCTGTAAACTCTAGCTTTGATTGGCTAAGACTAGTTTGTCACTGGGGAGAAGGGAAATCTATAAGGAAATCTGTCATTTGTGCAGACATGCATAGCTATGTTGTCATCTTAAAGTGACTAGGCATGCTTCCTGTCCAACCCGCTCTGCCAAGCTATTTATTTATCCCTCAGATCTCGCCTCCCAGATGAGGTCGAATACCCTTCTTATATCTGTTCTGAATACCAGGAAGCTCTCCTCGGTAGCACTTACACATAGCTTACATGTACGAGTATTTGGGTGATGCTTAATCACCCATTTCTTTTCTTTGCATTGGGTCTGTGTCCCCAGCACCTAGCTGGCTGCCTGTCTCACCACAGGCAATTAATAAATGCTAATCAAATGACTGAATAAATGCTCTCCTATTCTAGCCAATGACAAGAACCTCCCACCAGTATCCGAGTTGTCCTGTCAGAGGATCACTCAGGGAGGGGTGCTGGGCTGACTGCCACTCCTGATTAATCCGGGAAACCAGCGCTCAGGGTAAGAGCCCCTGGGAGACCCCCAGGCCAGCCCTGGCGATCACAGGACTAATGGCGCTGAGTCAGGGAGGAACCGCTGTGGTTTTCCCAGCTCAGCCTGGTTCAGTTCCCGTCCTGCACTGCCATCTCCAGGGCACCAGGGCACTCTCCAGGATGATCAAAGGCACAGCAAACTTGGCTGGGAAATGCAAAATCACCCTGGTAATCAGGGCTTTTCATCCGAGAAAGGTCAGAGCACTTGAGAAGCATTTGCTCATCATTATATTCCCTTTGCTGTGCAGGGGTGACACCCAGCACTCATCTGCTACGCTAGGAGCTGGCATGACCACAGGGCCGAGACAGGCGTGCCCTAGACCAGCGCTTATCCCAGGGCAATGTGCCTGGCAGCACCCAATAGGCTGAGGCAGGCCTGAGTCTGCATTTCTAGCAACCCCCAGATGTTGGTCCCGCTGGTCTGATGCTACGGGCGACTTTGACATTTGAAATGGGGTCCAAGGGAGAGTTTTGCTACTCACGATGCAGCCTCAGCATCACCTGCGAGCTGGGAGCAAAACAGAGCCTCAGGCCCCACCCGTGGCCTCCGGTATCAGTCTCAACATTTGACCCAACTCCCGGGTGACTCAGGCACAGTAAAGTCTGACACTCTGCACTGGAACACTGGTCCTCAAGCCTATCCACAGGTTGAAATCACCTGCGAGGCCTTTAAAAATTACTGACGTGGGAATCCCTAAAGACCGATTTAGTCTGTATTGGGTGCAACCTGCTGCTCAGGGATGTTTGAAACTCCCCCGTTGATCCTAATATAAAGTCAAGTCTGCTTTATGTTAGAAATCCCGTCCATGACTTGAATCCTGGCTCTACCTCGTACCTGTGAAATGGGCCTGAGGGGTGCTGTGAGGACGGTGTTCACATTTGTAAGGTGTCTGGAGTGTCACAGGGGCTCGACGAGCAGCAGTTCGGAGGTCCAAGAGCACCCTGCCAAGTGAACTGAGTAAATCCACAGGTTCACTCAGCAGGGTTTATCGGATGCCTCCTGTGGGCTGAGCCAGCTGGGTGCTACAAACACAGCTTCAAAGGAGAGGTACAAGGCTCAGGAGTGGGCAAGACAGGCTGTAAACCATAATCTGAGCTGGTGACGAGGGCTGTGGAGGCACTAAAACAGGATCCTGCAACGGAGGGCTGCATGCTACTTTAGGACATATTGTTGCAGGAGGCCTCTCCAAGGGACATCTGAGCATGAACCAGGTCATGAGGACTCTAATCCCAAAGCCCCCTTCCATGTGGCTGAAGCAAGGAGGGTAGGAAGGATGGGGGGAGGGGAGGAGGCTGGGGACTCGGCCACTCAGTCCCAGTCCCTGTTCCACCCTGGGACCTGGGGCGAGTCACTTCGTCTCGAAGCACCATTTTCTCCATCTGTAAAAAGAGCCAAGATCACCTGTGTACTGATTCAAAAACACAGCTTCAAAAACCTTTGACACCCCTCCCTCCATCGAGAGATGGGGTTTCTGTCCCCTCCCCTTAAATCTGGGCGGGTTTCTGACTGCTCCAACCAATGAAGTATAAGAAGAGAGACTACGTGACTTCTGCGGGTAAGCCCTCAAAGGCAGTGGTTTCCACCTGCTTCTCTTGGGAGCAGAGCCGTCAGAAGCCCAACCACCCTGAGGCCACCATGCTGAAGAAGCCCCAGGTGGGCACTCCCGATGACAGCCCGCATCACCCGCCAGCCAGGCGAGGTGAGTGAGCCAACTTGAATGTCCGGCCCCGTCCAGTCTCCAGGTGCCCACAGCCCCCACCAACATCCGATGGTACCGCATGAGACGCCAAGAAGGAACTGCCTAGCTGAGCCCTCAACAAAATCCCAACCCATCACATTGCAAGCCAGGTAAAATGATGGTTTTACCCCAGTAAGTGTGAGGGTAATCTGTCCCGCAGTTAGAGTAATGGGAGCACCGATCTGCCTTCATTTTGAAACCTCTCCCTTACTCACCTGGACTGTTTCCTGTTCCTCCAACATTCTGGACCGGCTCTGGCCTCAGGGCCTTTTGCACCAGTGTCCTCTCTCTCTGGGCTATTCCCCCGTCCCCGGTCGCCATGTTTTTGCAGCACTTCCACCACCTGATGCTGTTCTGTTTGTTGACTGACTGCCCCCCTCTCCAGAATAGAAAGTCCGTGAGAAGAGAGCGCCTTTTCCTGTACCCGTCGCCTCTATACTCCCTGCTCCTTGTATAATGCCCTGCATGAAGCCAGCATGGATACACGTTTATTAAATACATGAGAAGGACACAGCCGTGAGCCCACGAGCGGGAAGAGCATGTCTGTCGGAGGGAGCACAGGAAAAGCCAGGAGGCCGGTGCCTTCTAGGTAAGACAGGCAGCTGGGGCTGCAGGGGTTCCAAGTGACACAGGCAGGGGTGCGAGAGGCTGCGGCCTTACAGAACATGGAAAAGAGAGTCAGGCAGAACGTGCCCTGATGGAGGAGAGGGTGACGTACGCAGCACATACAATGCACCATTTTGAAGCGTCCGGTTCAGTGGCCCTGAGCACACTCGTATTGCTGTGCAGCCGTCCCCAAGGTCGTCTCCAGAACTTCCTCACCTTCCCAAACTGTGACTCCGTCCCCGTTAAACACTCACCCCCCAGCCCCTGGCACCCGCCCTTCTCCTTTCCGTCTCTATGAACTTGACTCCTCTAGGGACCTCCTGGGAGTGGAATCATGCAGCACTTCTCCTTCTGTCTGCATCATTTCACTTGCACCATGTCTTCCAGGTCCATCCATGTTACAGCACATACTGCGATAAAATATACGTAACACGAAGTTTACTTTGTCGCTAAATGTTACAGGCTGAATGGCATTTACACCTCGTGGAAACACATTGTATCCACTCATTCATTAGCACGGGGGGCGGGGGCTGATGTGTTTAAAGGGTCTTTCTTTGGCGGCCAGGTGGAGACTGTCCCCAGGGAGCAACACGGGCCTGGGGACCCCGAGCAGCTTGGGCAGGTCAGTACTTCATTTTCGTGACCGCATCTCAGCCCCATCTCACAGGCGAGGGCCCCGGGGGCCGAGCGGCTAGGCCACCTGCCCAGGACACGCCCCTGGGATAGGACAGGGCCAGGACACAGCTGCCCGGCCCTTACCAGGTCTGCCTCTTGGTCGCCATCCTTCCCGAGCCGGCCTCACGACCCCACCCTGGCACAGCGGCCCGCCCCACATGCGAGCGCGCAAGCGCCACAAGAGGAGCCGCACGGTGCATGCGCAGAAGGCGCACAGCGCGGAAGGCTCCGCTCCCTCGGGTGTGAATCCGCGATCCGGGGTTTTGGCCCCGCCGGGAACTCTGTTTATAAACACACCGCGAGGCAGCCAGCGAGGGGGTAACCCTAAAGGTAGTGGGGTCGGAGGTCAGAGGTCAACGGAGGCGCCGGCGGGGAGACCCATCACTTCACCTTCACAAGCTGCTGACTGCGTGCCGTGCCCATCCCAGCCATCCTACCGCGGTGCAGGGCCGCTAAGGGCGCCACGTGGTGCGCACGTGGTCCCTTCCCGGCGCAGCGGCCTCCCCTCCCCCACGGCGCCGGCGGACCGCAGCGCCCCCTGGCGGTGGCCTGGCGCGCCACGCTACACATCGCGCTTGCGCACAACGCCGCACGACGTGTCTTCCGGTCTGCACGGGAGCTGGGCGTGGGTCGGCCGCGTCCTCGTGACAGCGCGCGTCAGCCGTGTCCGGGGTCCCGGCAGGGTGGGGCGACCCGCCAAGGTCACACGAGCAGGCTGGCGGAGGCTGCAAGGCCGCAGGAGGCGCCTCCAGCCCCCCACGTGTGTCCCGAGGCCGGACCTGCCCCGCGGGCGGGGGGGCGGGGTTGCGCGGTGAATGAACCCGCGCGCGCCGATCGGACCGGAGGGGCCCAGGGCCCTGCTGCCGTCGCCCCCAACCTGGGTTTCAGTTTCTGCTCTGAGTGCGCAGGAAAAGGCTCAGTGCGTGTTTAGTAAATACGTATACGGATGGTGAATCGGTTAATTATTTAAATATTCAAGAAGTTGTTTCCGGTTTTTTTATTCTATCACCTACTCTATAATGAGAGTCTACATGAAAAGCACTGGCTGGGTCTGTAGTGGTTGTTATGGCTGTTGCTTTTTTTTTTTTTTTTCATGCAGTTCAATGGAGATACTTTTTTTGTTGTTGCTTTTTTGGGATTTTTTTTTTTTTTTTTCCTTAGACTTTATACCGTGAAGTCCAAAAAGATTTGAGGGGCTTACAGAGATTAAAAAACAAACAAACTTCCATGAGTTTTCCTGCTGTTTTATCGTAAAGGCTCACAATTGCATATTGCCCCTGCTGGATGTTCTGTAAAGTTAGTATTCCTCAGAAGTTTACTCTTTTCAGCAGCATTTTTTTAAATACCTACTATGTGCCAGACACCGATCCAGGGACATGGCTCTAAACATGGGTCACATCTAGGTAAAAGGAAATCTGAAAGTGGTTAAGTTATAAAGGAAACCCAGGAAGTACGCTAAAGATCAGGCTGTTCAACAACTGGCTCGGGGGGAATGCATATGTACATAACGCACGTTTATTATAAATTTTACTGGTACAAAGCATGCGCAGCCCACTAGGTATAAAAAATGAGAAAACGTAACAATGTCCTTGTAAACCCCGCAGAGCCAATTGATTCTCAGATATTCCTAAGGACGCTTTTGCTTATTTTTGCTGAACTTTGTATCCATAGCCAACCTATGATTGAAATTCAACTGCAATCTGTCAGACGGAGTTACCTCCCAACCCACTAGTTTTCCAGCAAATTTATTGTCATTAAACATAGTCCGTGATAGGAACGTTGGTTGATACTACAAAACATTAAGGAGTAAGACAGAAACAAAGCCAGAAAAGACCGATCTTTATTCTTCAGTAACGTGAGCTAACGTGGATCCACACAGGCCCAGGTTTCCAGCCCAGGCCTGCACTCTTGATTTCCTTCCCATTTTAACGCCTCTGTGCCTTGTCACCTTCCTCTCACTGCCCAAGCCTGCCCTTGCTTCTGCTGTGGTCCAAAGAGCCCCACTCAACCTGCCCAAAGTTTCGCTAAGGCTGACAGCCGTGTCCCTGTTCACAGGCCTGCATGCTTCTCCAAGCCACAGAGGCCTGGAGGCCCAGAGCCTTGGCCCGCCACGGAGGAGCCCCTCCCTGCACCCCTTCCTGGGAAGTGTACACTTCACTGGCCCTGCCCCTAGCGCCTTTGCTTTTATCTGCGAGATGTCACAAAAGAAAACAAGGGCCTTGGCCCCAGTCCCAGCCCCTAGCGAGCGCTTTGCAGACCCAGCAGCCCCCTCTGCCTACCCCAGGGAAAGCTCCTGCTAATCACTGCCCAGCGTGCAGGCAGACCGATGTTCCCAGACCGGCTCAGGTCGTGAGGTTGGCCTGGCAAAGATGAAACCGCGCAGGCATGAGGGTTAGATTCCCAGCCAGCAGCCGTTTTCTGCTGAACAAAGGCCTGGCCAGCCCGGGAGCTCATGCTGCTGCTCTATTGAAATCTGGAGGTGGTTCCCTATTAATCACTCCCTTTGGTGCCTCAGAGGCCAAAAAAGGAGTCAAACAAAACCTCTTTTCTAAGCAGGAAGAGGGTTCCAGAGGCCTAAGTAGAAAGATCCCCACAACCCCTCTCGCCAGCATAACTCTAACAAGGTGCTGGGGCCTCCCAGACTTACACGCACAAATAAGAATAGCTGCCTGGCTGCCTGGAGGGGAATTTGGAATGTGACCAGTTCCGCTGTGGGCTCCAAAGGCTCCATGCAGGAGGCAGGGCAGCGAGCGAGGGGGCTCTCGGGCATGCGGCCCTTTCTTGTTTTATTTTAGAAACCAGAGACCCAATTAAATGATTTTTTAAAAGGCGACTCATACTAGGAGGATGGGAGAGAAAATCAGCCTATTTCCCTTCCCCTCAGAAGTAACCTTGACTCTCAGCCCCTTTGTCTCTCCTCGCCCCCCCCCCACCCCACGATGCTAAGTACGTTGCGTTAACCGATAACTGAGAGTGCATTGTTCACTCACCTATAAATATGAAGTTCAGCTTGTCTTTTATTAAACAGAAGACACAGGCCAAAACACCAAGCCATGGCTTCCCCTGCAGGTCCTCATCCCCTGGAGACCAGGCCTGTTACCTGTGGGCCTGTTTGGATTGTCTTGGTAGAGAGAGAAAAACAGTCTTTTTACCCAGAAGCTGTGGCTCCTTCAGGCATGAAGATCAACAGTCCTAGATTTTTACACCTCTGAGTAGAAGCCCGTTTTCTTGCATTAAAATTTAATTTCAAAAAGAGGAAAGGGAAAAAAGCTGGCTGAAAGAGCATTTCAGTGCCAACCGTTCACAATGGCGAGCAGGAGTGCACCTGAAACCAGCCAAAGCATTTGCTTGGGAAATCAGGGTCAGCAGTTCATTGCGAAGGCATCATGCTCAGCCTGCAAGGCAGGCGTGTGCTTCATGCCTGGATTTGGCCAGCCTCGGGCACAGCAGTTGTCTTGTGACTCTAAAACAGAGATGGCATAGCCAACAGGGAGGATGGGGACCGGGGAGCATCATCACCTTAGACAGTCCCCACAGTGCTGCCACCCAAGAGGACAGACGCTCTTCTGACAAAGAAAAGAAACCTGAGAAACAAGTCATGGGACTTGATTTGGGACCGGCAATGCCTACTTATTCTCTAAATGACCGGACCTCACCCACAGTAGCTGCAGATAGTCTAGCCAGGCAGTCCCGTGACCAAACAGCAGGGGTAATCCTAGCATGACAGTAAGAACATTCTGGAGCTTTGCTGTCGTGAAGGTTTTGTTTTTGTTTTGTTTTTCTTTTGAATTGGAGAACAGTGTGTGTTTTTCCAGGACCCATCAGCTCCAAGTCAGGTAGTTATTTCAATCTAGTTGTGGACGGTGTGGGGATCGAACCAGCAACCTTGGTGTTATGAGCACTGCACTCTAACCAACTGAGCTAACTGGCCACCCAACTCCAAGTCTAGTAGTTGTTTCAATCTAGTTGTAGAGGGTGCATCTCAGTGGCCCATGTGGGAATTGAACCAGCAACCTTGGTGTTGTGAGCACTGCACTCTAACCAACTGAGCTAACCGGCCGCCCCTCCCCCCTTTTTTTTAAATTAAAAAAAGGACACTCTAATAGGAGAGATGATTCTAATAATGGCTCTGCAGAGCTTCCTAAGGATCCATCACACCAGTTAAGGTAGGAAATTCAAGGTGCAGTTTAGGGCCGGCTCGCTGTGATTCCAGGAAGTGCCCACGCATTCGATGGCTGGTCTTGAAAAGAAATGCATTTTCTTTTCATTGGAATGTTTTGTGTTTTGCTGTATGGTTTGCGGCACAAATCAATGCATGGGGTCCCACAAAAAAAATTCAGAGACATTCCTCCCACCCTATCCTCAACACAGGCTTTAACTTCTGCATGTTGAAGAAAGGGTTAGAACGATGTGAAGCCTTTGTGCCAACTTCAAAATTCACCAAATGAGAAGAGTAAGGACGGTTGGAGCTCGGATGCTCACCTCACCCTCTTCCCCCCGTGATCGTCCTTCCAAAGCACAAAATTATAGTGTATTGCAAAGAGAAATTGATCAATGCATTTGCTGTACAGTTGTTAAAATTAGGATTTTTAATAACATGGGGAAATTCCACATAAAGTGAAGTGGAAAAAAACAAGATATGAGACAGAGTGTGTGTGTGTTCTGAAGGAAATGCACCAAACTATTAAAAGTAGTCAGTGGTGAGATTATGCGACCAGGTTCTTTTTTTATATATTGGGTTATCAGAAAAGTCATGAAGTATTTTTTCTATGTTTTTTGTTGCAAAAATGCATCATGACTTTTCCGACATCCCAATATTTTCTACAATGAGCAATATGTTGCATTTCTAATCAGAAGTGTAGTTTTCAAAACAAAATTTAACAGAAACTGGAACAACTCTGCAATATGTTTTTCTCCCATGCTACCTTTTTTGTGATTTTGTGGTCCACTGAAGTTTCTTTTATTCAATTCTTGCTCTGCTAGCTTATGGCTTCATAACAATGATTTTTAATGATTGCCTTTTTCTCCTTAGGAAGACTGCATTGCAGAGCAATCTGGTGTGAAATAATTTCAGACCAGGGCAATAAACGAAACTATCTGACCTCAATTATCACACCTTCCACTTTATGAGACGTGCGTACTGACGCCAGCTTCCCAAAACATTACATTTAATAAATGTAGTAGAAAGAATAACACCTTGGGGATTTGTGGTTCCTAGTTTTTGCTTCCACACCCAGCCATAAAAATCTCCGTTCCTGGGCCTGCTGGTCTGCAGAACTCTTTGCCCTGTTGTAACAGATGTGCTTTGGTTGCCGACCTTGCAGCCCCTTCCCTACACCTCTCCTTTCCCTTCCAAGAGGACCCATATTTTGTCCGAATACCCACTTTCCGTCAGCTTCGGGAGAGGTGGGTCCAGGTCCTAAGAGAGAATCATGATTGAGCTAAAAAGCATGGTGGTCTCCAACCTCTTACCAGGAAGTCATTGGGCAAATATGTGTAATTTGGGCCAATGAAACGTGAGGGGAAGTGGGCTGGGGGTGGGGAGCTCCTGAGAAAAGTGTCTTTGTTCCTAAAAAGAGATACATGAAGCAAAAATAGTCTCCGAACCTGGTTTGTGAAGATGGAGGTGAAGGGGTGGCATCAGACCCCCGAAGCCACCTCAGAATCATGAGAGTCATTCCATCAAGGACGGAGGAGCCAAGGGCTGGACAGAAACTGAGTCCTCGATGACGTCACTGAGTCCTCGATGACGTCACTGAGTCCTAGGGCGGCCCTTTCCCCTAGTTCCTGTGTGTAAGGCCATAAATCCTGTTAGTGTGGGAGCCATGCTGAGTTGGGTTTCCTTTTCTTTGCAATCAAAGCCTTCCAACTGAGCCAGTGCTAAACTTTGCATATCCTGTGACTCACAAACCTACTTCGAGATGTCTAACCTGGAACAGTGGTTCTTGAACTTTAGCATGCATCAGAATCTCCTGGAGGGTTTCTGGGCCCCAACCCCAGAGTTTGAGTCAGGAGGTCTGAGGTGGGACCGCAGAGCCTGCATTTCTAATGTTTCCAGGTGCTGCTGATCTGGGGACCACACTTTGAGAGTCATCTACAGAAATGTATGTACTCCAGGACACATGTACAGGAAATGTTTTTAGAGTAGTAGCTAAAAATGCCCACCAGCCGTTGAATGAATGAAGTGTGGCACATTCATACAACAGAACACTATAAAGCGTGGAAATGAATGAATGACCATCACTTGCATGGGTGCACCTCCCCAACAATTTGAATAGAAAAAGCCAGTGCTCGCTTCGGCAGCGCATATGCTAAAATTGAATGGAAAAAGCCAGACACAATAGACTGTATACAGTATAATTCCAATCATTAAAACTTTACAGGTAACCTCACGCCATATTGCTCAGGGTTGCACTTATAAGTGATAAAACTCTAAGGAAAAGCAAGAAAACAACTCAAAAGTTGCTGTAGTGGTTTCCTCCAGTGGAAAGGGAGAGTGATGTGAGCAGAAAGTGTGCTGGTTATGAAGGTATGGCCTCTCAGCTCCAAACCAGCCCTATGAATCAGCCTTGTGGTGATGGGCTGGGACCCACACTCCACGTCTGTTTAGCCAACTGGCTCCCTTTTAGGGTCTGCCAGTAGGTGGCGCTAGACAAAGCCTGCAAGGCTGGGAGAGGAAGGAAGGACTCCCCGGGGTTTCTTCCCTTCCCGTCTCCACCTGTCTTGCCCTTCTGTAAGCTCTGTTCTGGCAATACCCCTGTGCCATCAGCTGCTTTCGGTAGCAGCAGCTTCTTGTCTGCTGTTTTTCTAACACAGAAACTACTCATGACCTCTCAGGATCCCCAGCACCAGCCAGCCCCCTCCTCATAAACTGGAGTTTCATTTCCTCAAAACTCCTAAGTGACAATCGTTCCAGCCTCTTCACTTTGTCCCCATCCCCAGCCCTAGGGATAGTTTCCACTTCATTTAGTCTTCGCTCTTACAGTTCTCTTTCACCCTTCAGTTACCCAGTTAACGACTTTACACCTAGTTAACAGTTCTCTATATCAAGTTCTTTCCATTAAAACGAGTTGGCAGCTCTTGTCCTTACATGGGTTTCATGGTCACCACCAGTATTGAGCCCACACACCATGCAGCCAGTGGGGACAGCAAAGGGGACATGGTACTTCTCAGCTTCGTCCGCCCCTTCAGAGGGCCTTCTCCCAGGATGAGCAAGCACCGCAGTCAGTTTGGGACCAAGCAGTCGCCCAGGACACGGGATGTTCATTGCTGAAGCTGAGAAAGTCTAGGCAAACTGCAAAGGGCCAGTCACCCTAAGCCCCGTGACCTCTGCCGAGACACAGGAACCATAGTTATGTCATAGGGCCAGCTTCATGAGAAACCCCTGGCTTTGAGGGAGGCTAAGGAATGTCATTTTTTAGAAATGCCATGTTTAGGGTTAATTCCATCCCCGGCAAAATTGGAGTTGTGTGAATTAAGGAGGAAGAGCGGAGTAGCTGCAGGGGAGGCCGCCAGTGGCTCTGCCTTTTTAATTCCAGGCTGTCACCACTCAGTGCTCTGAGCATCGCCTGAGAGCACATGGCTGTCATGAGAATGGTGGCCTGAACCCAGGCCTTCTGACGGGTCTCCCTTAGGACAGGCTGCCTGTTTTCCTCATTCGAGCACTGACTCATTTCTGGCAGCCTCAGGAGGAGAACCACCCCCATCTTCAGCGTTTTCGATCTTCGATGGCTAATTAAACTCTGCAGGTGAGGTCTTGGGCAGTAAACCTTCCTGCCCTGTGGAGGGGAGCTGCTGAGTGACCGCAGGAAACACAGCAGCGTTACAAAAGTTCCATGTGTCTCCTGTGTTTACAGCTACGTGCGGCTCCATCTGGACGGGGATCCAGGCTTACGTTCTGGGTGTTGAGGGAGGTTCAGGCATCTCGGGTCCTGTACTCTCTTTTTATCTTGTATTTACTTGGTGCTTTTCTCAGACATGAATTATCTTTATGTCCTAGGTCTCTTCTAAATATCCTTGGTACCTGCATTTACTACTATTGGCTTGGTAGGAAAATGCTTCCCCGGGAGGGTTTCAAATCTAGTAAGTCAGCATGCCGACTCGCTTTTCTTTCATCACCCAACTGCTTGTCCTTTGTGGAAATAAGAAACATAAAAAGAGGGGGGCAAAATTACATCTAGATTTAATCTTTTTGATTAACGTAAGGTCTGTAAAACTCTCAGCCAGCTGGTTTTTTCCTTTGAAGAGTTAGTAAGTTAAACAGTAGAAGGAATGATCAATAGGTGTTGGACAACTGGGGGACGCTGGACTGTGCCTTTCATGTGCATTCTGGGGCCTCCCACCCCACATCACTGCTGGGGGCTGCCTATCTGCGAGGTCCACGCAGAACAGGAGCTGCAGCTTATCTGATTCCACTTACACCCCCCCCTACCCCGCACCTCCCCCCCGTCCCTGTGCGTTTGGTGCAACCATACTTCGCACAACCTGCCAAGGATCAGGCTGGAAACCAGGGGTTCTCAGATTCCATTTCCTCCTCTAGGGTACAAATGTCTCCATAGAGGTGGGGAGCTATATTTGCTTTTTCCTTTTCTCCCACTCCAAAACAGAGATTGTGTGAATATGCACTTAAGAGTAGAAGGACAAGCAAGCAGTTCCCTCCTTCGGCATGTAATTCACTAAAGTCCAACTGTATACTTCTCCCCTTGCCTTTATTTAACTCCATCACCTTCCCCGTTCAGAGCTCTGAAGATTTCTAGCTCAACTCCTACACATGAGTCTGCTTTTTAAACTTAAATTGGGCATGTGATTTTAGGTTGAACCATATGAAATTTTGGACCATTTGTGAATAAGGAGCATATATTGAGAGCTTGCCTGTCTGTCAGGTGCCATATCGAGCCCTTTCACCCAGGATGCTGTAAGTGCTCAATAAACGGTAACGCAAATAAATTATGGTGCAGCCATTTTTTTGTTGTTGTTGCAAAGGAAGAGCTGGGGTTGGGCAGGGAGGTCTGCTTCTGGGACAAGTCTGGTTAATTTTTCACCAGCGGCTTCTGTGAGCTTGGACGAGACACTTGAAGTCTAAGTCTACACCTTCTCAGCTGCCGAACCAGGATTCCCACCATTCTCGAACCACCTTCAAAAAATTTTTGAAAATGATAAAAGCAAAGTATGATTGTTATAAAACATGAAGACATGCTCCTTAAAATGTATGCAGCAGGATCTTTCCTGATATGTAAATGTGTGTTCTGTTCTGTCTGTATTTATTTCTGAAAGTAACAGGGCCTCGTGTGCTCTTGTTTTAGGGGAGTTTGAAGTACAGGACTGAGAGCATAAGTTTTCGGTGAGGGGATTATACCAGGGCCTCCGAGACGGAGAAGTTCCCAGAAGGGGTTGTTCAGGCAACCACTGAACTGCTCACCCCTTGGTAGTGTTGGCTTTTCTACCCCTTTCTCATACACAGACTCACACAGTATGTGGCCTTTTGTGTCTGACTTCTTTCACCAATACAAGGTTTGGGGCTTTATCCCTAGTGTCGCATGTATCCGCAGCCCATCCCTTGTCATAGTGGATGGGGCTTGATTGTATGATTACGCCACAGTTCTTTAAAATCAATCCACTCGTCGATAGACATGGTTTGTTTCCGGTTTGGGTTTTATGACGAATTCTGCTGCAAAGATTCACGGACTCATCTTTGACATATGTTTTCATTTCTCCTGAGCATATTCCTAGTGGAGGAATTGCTGGGTTACATGCTGAGGGGAAGTTCAACTTTTAAAAGAAATTACTAGACTGTTTTCCCAAGTGAGGCTGACTGCAGACGGGCATGGAGAAACTTTTTGGGGGATGGAAATATTCAAAAACTGGATTGTGGTAATTATTGGACAAGTGTGTAGGCCTGCTAAACTAGACCAAACTGTATGCTAACATTGTGTGAATTATACAGTATGTAACTTATACCTCAGTCAAGTTGTTAAATATCTAAACACTGGCCAGAAATTTGAAAATATTAAGGCATTACTAGGATTCTCTTATAGGTGATAATATTGTGGTTATGTTTTTGAAAAACAGCTCTTATCTTTTGGAGGTACATACTGAATTATAGGAAATGATGTAATGCCTGAGATTTGCTTCAAAAGACTAGGGCAGGATTTCAGTGGCTTAGAGGTGAAACAAGATTGGCCATAAATGAATTCTTGTTGAAGCTGGGTGATGGGTACGTGGAGGTTTCTTTTATTAGTCTTCCTTCTTTCGTGTATGCTTCCATAATATAAAGTTTAAAAAAGATGAACTTCAGAGTCTTTAAAAAGGCTGAGTTGGCTGAGTTTTCTGCTGGTCCCTGACGAGATCGGCTTGGAATGAGGTAGTGGACATCTGTTGTTCTGCCTGCTCAGCGCTCCACCCCCCTCCTGCTCACAGCAGCCAGGCTTCGCTTTGAGGAACGGCCAGGCCTCCGCCTGCGTCTTCCAGGGCTGCCTGTCGTGGCGCCTGCCCACCTTGGGCTGAGGCCTGAGCCCACAGCCTCTGCTAAGCCAGCCAGCTGCTCTCTCCAGGGGATTCCAGTCTCGCGGAGAATGATGCAAGAAGGGGAAAAGCTTGGAGCTGATTAATCCCAGTGGGGGCATCCTGAGACACTGGCCGTGGGGTTTTTGCCACGGAGTCCTGACGGCAGCTCTGACCCGGCCCTTTCTGAAACCTGGATCTCGGCTGTCTTCGGTTCTGTGAACTTCCTAGTACCATGCCAATAAATTCCCTCTTTGTTTAAGTTGGCCAGAGTTGGCTCCCGTGGCCGAAAACCAAGGCACCCTGTGGCAGAGACGGCGCAGCTCAGCAAATATGCCTCGAGGCCTCTCACATCTCCCCAGGCTGACTCAGTTACAGGCGCAGACAACCCTGGACATTAAAACTTACACAGGGTGATCTGACAACTAAAAGGAAGGGAGGCACAGGACACGAAGACACCAGATTGACAGGTATGACTCCATGCTCTGCCAAAACGCAAAGTCAAAGCATTGCCATTAACACAGAAATATCGACTGTGACAAAGGAAGCTCTATCGGTTCCTAACGACCGATCGAAACGTAATGCATGCCACAGACGTGAGGCCCAGCTGTAATTTTACATTTTCTCGTGGCTGCATTAAAGCAGTAAAAAGAAATAGCTGAAATTAATTTTAGTAATACATTTTATTTAACACAATAGACCCAAAATATTGTCATTTCAAACTGTAACCAATATAAAGACTATTAATGAGATTTTGCTTTTTTTTTAAACAAGTCTTTGAAACCCAATGTACAGTGTATTTTACACTTACAGTTCATCTCAATCTGGACCAGCCACGACGGCCACATGTGGCCTCCAGCTGCCATGTGGGAAAGGTAGGGGCTCTAACCTGTCCCCCAGGCATTTCCGCCTGAGCTATTCGGCCACCGTTCTGCCCTGCTGCATCCTAGGGGCTCCTGCCAAGGGCACACCCTTGGTGGCTCATGGACCATGAGTGGGTTTTGTCTGCCAGGGCACCCCACCCCATAATGATTCCCCTGACTGGGCACTTTCAGGGCCTGACCCCCAGCAGCTGATTAAGGACAGGAAACCTGGCGTGACCCCATTCACCAGGTACAAAGGTGACTTAGGGGGCCTATCGACCTTCTCTCCGGAGAAGCCGGCACTTGAGCTCTTAGAGAATTGAGCAGTCCGTGATGGGAGTGGATATGCAAAAACCTTCGCAGAGAAACAGAAATGGAGCTCCCATTATAACTTACAATAACGCCCGGTTTCCAGCCCTGCCTTCTTGTCGATGGCTTCCAGGAGCTTAGAAGTCACTGCTCCCATCCACACGACCAGGAGGAAGCTGAGCAAGCTGGGGGTCAACAACTCTCCTTAGATCCTCCCAAGAAGTGAGGCCACAGGACAAGCCGCGGCCCCAAACTAGGGAGAGAGGTGCTTGGTCACAGAGCATCACAACTCACCCAGCAGAAACCCGGGGACAGGGAACTCCAGGGAGTCTCCCCTGCACTGGACGAACTGCCAGGGCCTCACTGAGACCAAGTCTCAGAGTTAAAGCTCCTGGGGGCCGTCCTCACGCCCCCACACTTTTGTGGGCTTTACCACCAGAGGCCCTGCCAGGTTTTCACAGTGAAAATTAGAAAAACAGTCCCCTCGAGCATCCGTCAGGGGAGGAGAACAGCCATTTTGTAATGTGTCCAGAGTGTTATATTCTTTTTGGCAAGGCCTGCCCAGCTGAGCAGCTTTTGTGGGGCTTCTGTGGAGCTGGCCAAGAGTCTTGCTTTCCTTACTTCCAAGTCTGTTCTTACAAAACACTCTGCATTTCTACAGGCAACGTGAATGAGTTTCTCAGTGTCCACAGCCCCATTCACACCATCTCTTTTAAGCCCGCAGCAACCCTGAGCCCATTTTACAGCAGAGGAAACTGAGGCCCAGAGAGGCTAAATAACTTGTCTAAGGTCATAATGCTGGTTAACAGGGGCTATGCCCCTTCCACTGTACCTTGTGCTGCTTTGATGGATTCTTCAGGCTCAGGGAAGCTTCCAGAAGATGCAACCCCAGCTAACATCTTGACACAACCTTGCAAAAGACCCAAAGCCAGAACCACCTAGCTGAGTCACTCCCAAATGCCTGACCCACCAAAAACTGTGTGATGAAACACATGGATCATTCTAAGCCACTGTGTTTTGGAGCCATTTGTCATACAGTCCATCTGCCTCTAAGTGCCAATGGCGGTGTATTCTGTCAGGAGACGTTTTCACCCATGCTCTGGGTTGAACAAGTTTCCTGTGGTGTCGAAGTCAGACAGATCCTTTCCTGAACTAGTGTTTAAGCAATACATCTGAGTTCCAAATGACAGGGTGGCTGGGGGTAGGCTGTAAAGGGAACACCAGTCAACCTGTTCCAAGTGAGCTGAGAAAACAGGGTCCATCTCTCTCAGGTATTTTAGGTCTCAAATGGGTAACAAAGTATTTCCATGGAGGATTATTCTGTCTGTCTCTTCCCACCCCGCACCGTCTTTTGCAGTGAGGCAAAAGGGTAGTCCTGTAATTGTCACAGGTGTCATCACTGTGTGATGTGAAACCCTAGGGACTCAGTGAACAGGCAGGAAGCAGTATTGAGGGCACAAGAAGGACCCGAGAAAGATATAGCAGCAGCAGGAAGTGACACTCAGCAGACAGGAAAAGGGGATGATGAGAAGGCAGAGGAGGGTCTGGGCTCCCCAGTCATTCGCCAAATTCTTAGTGAGCTCCAGGCCATCAAAGATGCTTCTGTGTGTGGGCGCCTGTGTGGATAGCAGCTTTCAGATATAGAGGCTCCCCGTCCCTAGCCCCAGCCGACTGCCTTCATATTCAACCAGGACCAGGGCTGTCGGATTTCCATGAGGGTCCTGTCTTGTGCTGGGTGGGGCTCTGCTCTGCTGCCTTGCACATATCCACTGGGAACAACAGTCCCTGCGAGGACCTCTTCGGCTCAAGGCAGGGGGGTGACCCATCTCAGTGCTTCCTGTGGGTGTGGCTGCGTGGTGTGATTCTCTGACTCGGGAAGATAAAGAACGGAGGGTCAGAGGTAACCCCCCACCCTCAGGGCAGCACAGTCCCACAGAACTTTCTGTAGTGACGGGGACGTCCTTACCTGCACTGCATTGGCCACGTGAGTCTCCAGAGCCATCAGTAATTGTCACAGTGTAGCTCATGCCACCGAGGGGTAGAATGTCTAATGTGGTTTCATTTTAATTAGAGTATAAATGTAAGTAGCCAGATGTAGCTAGTGGCTTCTGAGTTGTACAGCACGGTTCTTAATCCTTGTTTTGGGCCTATAAACACAATCTCTCTCGAGATTTTTTTTTTTAATTTTAAATTAGGGTAGATTTACACAGAGTGAAATTCACTCTTTTTAGTGACCAGTTCTGCTCCATTAAACAAATACATAGGGTCATATAATCACCACCACAATCGTCACCCCCTCCAAAAAAGTTTCCTGTGTGTCATTTTTATGGTCAGTCCCCAGACCTCCAGTCCCTGGCAACCACTCATCTGTGTCTGTCTCTGTAGTTTTGCTTTTTCCAGAATGTCCCATAAATGAAAGCATTTGGGATTCATCCGTGTTGCTCTGTATATGGGTACCTTGCTCCTTTGTGTGGCTGCACGATATTCCAATGTTTGTTATCCATTCCTCAGCTGAGGACCATTTGGTTTGTCAGGTTGTTTCCAGTTTGGGGTGATTATGAATAAACCCACTATAAATATTCGTGTTCAGTTTATTCACATTGTTGTGCAACCGTCACCACCACCCATCTCCAGAACTTTTTTGTTTTGTAAAACTGAAACTCTGTCCCCGTTAAACACTAACTCCTCATTCATTCCCCTCCCCCAGCCCCAATAACCAACCTTCTACTTTCTGTCTCTAGGGATTTGACTCCTCTAGGGACCTCATATAAGTGGGATCATACAATATTTGTCTTTTTAGGACCAGTTGATTTCACTTAGTGTAAAGTCCTCAAAGTTCATCTATGTTAGCACACGTGTCACAATTTCCTTTCTTTTTAAAGTGACTGATATTCCATGGTATGGATGGACCACATCTTGTTTTTCCATTCACCTGTCCATGGACACTTGGGTTGCTTCCACCTCTTGGCTATCGTGAATAATGCTGCTGTGAACATGAGTGTACAAATAACTTTTCAAGACCCTGCTTTCCATTCTTTTGAGCTTATACCTAGGAGTGGACTTGCTGGATCATATGGTTATTCTATGTTTAACTTTTTGAGGAAACACCATACCTTTTTCCATAGCAGCTGCACCATTTTACATTTCCACCACCAGTGTGTATGTAAATTTCTTTGTATGAGATAAATATTGCTTCAATCCCCCAACTTCTCTCCATGTCCCTCCTTGCCTGGTCTGCTAGCTCCTGACTAGCCTCCCACGGTCACTCTGACCCCTTTCCGGTCCAGGCTCCAGCGGACAGTCTGTGATTCCATTTCAAATATGGGGGTGTCCATGCTGTCCTTGTGCCTAAAACCCCTCAGCCATTTCTACCGCTTTTGGGATCAGACCCAAATCCTCTTATGACCTAGTGTGGTCCCTGTCCTCTTTAGCCCAATCTGGTTCCACTGAGTGGTCACTCTTCACCCACAGTGACCTGTCAATCCCTGGAAGGTGACATGCTCCTTTCCTGGACTGGAATGCTATCCCCCAACCCCAGCCCCTAACTTAATGGCTCCAGCTCATCCGTGGACTTTCCTTCGAGTGTCATTCCTTAGGAAAGAGACCCCTGACATCATGTTCACTGCTTTTCTCCCCTCAGGTAGGTTCTCTTGTTACAGCCTCTCACAAAAATGTGTTACGTGCCTCCCAACACTTATCTCTATTTGCACTTATGTATCCAATCATGTGACAATTGCATTAATATTGATTTCAGCCCCTGGCTGGAAAGTGGGTAAGGAGACAGGCTTCCCACCCACAGCTCCCCACACACTCATGTCACTACACGCAGCAATGCCTCACAGGACTTGTGACAGTCATAATTTTATCCTTATTAGTCTGTGCGCTTAATTCATGCCTGCATCTCCCCCCTAGACTGTAAGCTCAGCTAGAGAGGGTCTATTTTCTCATGCTCCATGATTCAACGACAGAAGTGTGGAAACACTGCCACCTTTTCTAAGGGGACCCGGCTGAATAAGGAATGCATGACCAGGGTACTGAAGAGCTAAACGATCCAAACGATGCCCCAATTGACCAGATGCCCCAATTGGCCAATTCCATGTGTGCAGCTAAGGTCTCTCTCCCCAGACATCTACCTCCCCTGATTGGACTGTGAGGGGTTTGAAGGGCAGGCAGTGTCCGCCTCATTTTCGCAGATACCTAGCATGGGTCTTGGAGTATTTGATGTAACTATAGGTTGAGGGAATGGGTGACTCCAAAAAGGAACACAGGGATTCAGAGATGGCACACACCTTTAGGCAAACACCTTTAGGCAAACTTCAGTTACAGTATGAAAACCTTCCATTTGGGTGCTTAAGTATGATCGCACTTTGGGGTTGCAGATGGAATGGCTCGGGCCCAGGAGACTGCTGAGGTCATTGGTTCCTTTCTCCAGAGACTGAGGATGAAAACTTTTAGACATTTTTGGGGTTCCCCTCACTGGGTCCCTAGTATGACGGACAGGACAGCCCATAGCCAGGGGCAGTGGGTTAGCTCCGGGGCGAGCGAGGCAGGCACCACCCCGGGGAGCCCTGGCG
>NW_017731383.1:2931390-2951578 GCF_001890085.2 Hipposideros armiger
CGGTGCGCCGGAGCCCCGGGCCCGTGCTGGCGCGCCTCGAGGGCCGCGAGTTCGAGTTCCTCATGCGGCAGCCCAGCGTCACCATCGGCCGCAACTCGTCGCAGGGCTCGGTGGACCTGAGCATGGGCCTGTCGAGCTTCATCTCCAGGCGCCACCTGCAGCTCTCCTTCCAGGAGCCGTACTTCTACCTGCGCTGCCTCGGCAAGAACGGCGTCTTCGTGGACGGGGCCTTCCAGCGGCGCGGCGCGCCCGCCCTGCAGCTGCCCAAACAGTGAGTGCGGGGCCCCCGGGGACACCCCCGCCCGGCCCGCTCCCGGAGGGTCGCGTCGCTGCGGGCGGTGCGGGGTCCCCCCCGGCGGCGGGGGCCGGGTCTGCGCCGGCCGCGACTTGGCGGGGAGGGGACGTTCCCTTCGAGGGCAGGGGGACGGGCCGGAACGTGCCCTCTCCTCCGTGGGCGCGAAGACGAAGGGCGGGCGCTCGCGCGGCTCCCACACGGGGCACAGCGAGGGGCCCGGGCAGGAAGGGGAAGCCGCAGGTCGCGGCGGCCGGGGCTGCAGCCGGACCCGGGCCGCACTCGCCCATGCGTTAGCAGCATCCTGCTGTTCCTTCTGTCCCTTCCTCTCTTCCCTCGCTTTCCCCTCTTCCGGTTCCCACGTACACGTCTCCCCCCCCCCCCAGATCCGTG
Source organism: Hipposideros armiger (assembly GCF_001890085.2). NCBI lineage: Eukaryota > Metazoa > Chordata > Mammalia > Chiroptera > Hipposideridae > Hipposideros > Hipposideros armiger. The sequence continues at coordinate 2,932,076 of NW_017731383.1, forward strand.
CTCTCTCAAGATCTGTTGATCAGGAGAAAGCACGTCTAATTACTCATTTCCTCTTTAGGCACTTTCTTTTTCTACATAGTAATTGCTTTTAGCTCCTCACTAGTGTTTATATCTTCAGTGCGCTTCATGTTCGAGTTGTCTGTGACCGTTTAATTACGCCCTCTTGTATAAGCACCCTGAGTGCAGGGAGTTTTTTGCTGGGGGTAATTCCCAGGGCCCAAAGCTTGTTTTGTAAACTTCCCCCTTTCTAGGGTCTTGGCATGTTTGGTTGTAAATACTGTATCGAATAATCTTCAAGTGCAACATCAACAATGACTCAGTTCAGCTTAGGGAGTGTGAGGGAGAGTGTCTATCTTCATTTTTCAAACATGAAAGGTCTGTGTTTAGGAAAATCAGGACTCGGTGAATATCAGAGTTGTTCTGCCTCGTGTCTGCTGTTACTCTGTTCTATCTTTTTCTAACCTTCACGCCCTCTCCTTTCTGGGCCCTTACATGCAGTTCAGGGCCAGCCGCTCCTCTTGTGAGAAAGCACACAGGTAAACAGCTCTCTCCCCTCCCTGCCCTCTGGCTCTTAGAGGCCTGTTTCTGCTGATGCATTTTATATGACTCAGGCTCTGTATTAAGCAAGCAGCTCTGTTTTCAGAGTTCCCTGCCTGGCCATTGGATAGGTGCATGCCTGTCCAGGGCCTAGCTAACTGGATCTTGAATGCAGTAGTATTTTCTCTAACTCAAGGGGAAGAAATTTCAGCCCGGCGAGTCTTCAGATCATCTGCTGAATAGGCCAGACCGAGTCTATTGTGTATGATTCGGGGATTGGCGTTCCTGGTGCCTTACAGGTTTACACTCCAGGAGCCGGCCTTCTCATTCCTAGCAGAGCGCATCCCCGAGCTGGGGTGTAGCTGGCAGCCTGAACATTCCACCGCCCTCTGACTTGGTGCCTATTCCACGGCGCCTGCCTGCCTGTTTGACTGCAGCAGCGCTTCTGAGCAGTATCCGTGTAGGCAAGGATGTAAAATTTACAAGAACAGAACCAGTATGCGGAAGGAGGAGCATGAACTGGACTTCCATGTGTGCCCTCCTGGAGAGGGCTGTTTGCTTCTGAAAACGGCCATGGGCTGTTAATAAGAATGTTTAGCAGTTCGAGCATTTTTTAATTTTTTACTTTAGAAAACTTAAACCTAAGTACTTGATTGTATAGCTAGAATAGGCTGTTGTAAACTTCTTTTTAGGGTTAGATCAAGGGTCTTTAAGCCTGTCGAATTGAAAAAAAATCAAGAAATTTTAATGAAGTAGAGCAAGGAAATTGAATGTGTACATTTTTGTCGTTCTGAAACAAGAAATTCATTACTGACTTTCAAAGAGTGGTCGTAATTATTATCTGTTTCCTCTCAGGCTTTGGTCCGTGGTTTTGTCATTAATATTTGATGTTATGAATTTCTTAACTTTACATTTGAAATTCGTATTGTATTAGAATTTTGTTGACTTGCCTATGCTTGGGTTTCGTGGGCTGCAGTTGCCTGAGACTTGTGCCGTGTGTGTGTGTGTGTGTGTGTGTGTGTGTGTGTGTTGTGTTGTCATGCACACCCTTTCCTGACACACCGTCACCCAGCTTCAACAATTCTTGTGCTAAGGCCAAGCTTGCTTTATCTTTTTCTCCACTCATCTTTTTCCTTCCCCCAGTAATTTGAAAGCAAATCACAAATGTCATATCACTCTGTCTGTAAATACTTCAATAAAAGATAAAGATTCTTGTTTTTAAAACCCAACCACAATATCATTATCACACCTAAAAATTAATTATAATCCTTACTGTCATCAAGCATCTAGTCAGTGTTTGGATTCCCCTTATTGTCTCAAGAATATTTTTCTTTTCTTACAGTGTATTTATTTGAATCAGGAACCAGATCAGGAGCAGGCATTTTGATTGGTTGGCGTGTCTCTTACATCTCTTTTAACCTGTATGCTCCGTCTTGCTCAAGAACCGAGGTCATTCGTCCTGTACAGTTTCCCAGAGTCTGTTTTCACAGATTGGATTCCTATGGTGTGCATTTAGTGTGTCCGCTCCTCTGTCACTCCTGTAAATTGTTTGTTGGACCTAGAGATTTGATTCGACTCAGGTTTGATGATTTGTTTTTTTGCCAGAACTGCTTCCTAGGCAGTGGTGCATGTGTCTGAGGGAAGCAGTCTCCCTTAGTGGCTTTTTGGTCATAGCCTAGGTCCATAAATTTATTGTCACCTGTATTATTGTAGTTCATTTTGGCTCCTTACTTTGCTGCGCTGACATACTCTATCCTCTGAAAGACACACTGTGAATGGCAGATGTTACGGATCACAGCTTCCACACATGAACCGGGATGAAAAGTAACTAATTGTAACCACCAAAGCATTTTACTACACAGTTGTTTTAGAACCTGTGAAAACATACAGAACATAGTTTCTCATTGTTATTCCAACTGGTGACTTGAGGAATATTGAGTTAGTTGAGTCGTTGTCATACAAGTAGTTATCAGATTGAAATTGAGTAGAAAGTGACCTGGACTTGTGAAGACAGCAGGTGTTATTGGCCACATGCTCGCTACCCGACATCCCAGGAAACAATAACTGCGTTCCTTTCCGCCCAGGTCGCTCTGCCTCCCCCTGGTCCTTACATGACCTGATGCCTCCGTCATGGGTAGTTGGTCCAGGAGTTTGCACTTGGGACAGGAGAGGGTGTCAGATCAGTCTATTTCCAGTGACTGAAACTGGAAGATGTGAAAACGGAGGTTGTGCTGGCAGTTTCCATGTGGAGATAAGAGCTATGGTGAGGAGGAAGAGTTGCTGTGAGGTGTGTGGACACATGCAGAGCTGGGAGGGCCACGGAGACCATGTGGGAGATGGGCACTCAGGCCTGACTCATTAAGACCTGGACAGGGCTGCCCCGGGAGTGGAGAGGAAGGGGGATTGGGTGGAAAGAAACTCCGAAGGAAGGAATGTTCCGAGATGGTGATTGTTTGGATAGAAGGAACTTGGAATCTGGAACCCTGGAAGCCAGAGGAGTGATGACTACTGCTGAGTGGAGCTTAGGAGACTGGAGGGAGGAACCTTTCAGCCCAGGAAACGAAGCTTTACATTCGGTCGTGTTGTATCTGGATGGTAGGGTCACAGTATGAAACGTGGCATTTTCTCTAAAGAAATGCTTTGTTCTGAGTTTCTTGCTGATTGGCATTACCGAGTATCATACAGTTAGTCAAAGTTAGGCTGTCACCTTGTTCAAAATTTACTTTAAAAGGGTTGTTGGGAGGGAGGCAAATTGGCAGCTAGTACCTTGAATCTATTCATAATAGCTGTTAATAGCCTCTATTAACAGCTATTACCTTGTTAATAGAATGGGTGCTGCTCTCTAGCATGCAAGTTCACATGGCGATCTGGGGGCTTATCACCCATATGAGAAAATTGATATTGTATTTTAAAAATCAGTCTGTGAGAAGGATGTTACTTATCATGTAGCATCTGTTGAATTGAATTTATACTAAATTTATGAAAGCCTTGTCATTGATGACGGAATAGGCCTGCTCAGGGCTAAAAGGGTATTGTGTCAAGTTTTAATGGTGTTTCTAGTGAATACTTTGGAAAAAGACACTTTTATGTTTAAAATTACACGCTGAAACAAAACGAAAGCCTCTGATTTGGACACACAGTAATTTACTCTTTGCTGTTTCCCCATCTTGTGAATGTCAGGGGATAGACTTGCTAAATTAATGACAACTCAGATTACAGCATTATGCCTTATTTCCATAATTACCACACATTTAAAGCATTTCGTATTAAAATGAGAAGATTCTATAAAATGCTTTTACTTTGGTTTCCTGGAAATAGGCCCTTGCATTGTGACTCATTAGGAGATTTTGAAGTTCATTTTCATTGCTACTGTCATTTTTCAGGAGTTTCTAGTTTTCTGGTAAAAGGTAGCTGGTTGATTAGAAAGAAAGAACAATGGGATCGGTGTGTGTGAACTTCGCGACTGTGTGAGGGGAAGCCAGCAAGGCGGGCTGCGTGTTGTCCGGGAGTCTGGCTGTGGGGGCCGTGTGTCCTGGCTGGCTGGCTGGCTGGCGCTGGCCCCATGGCGGCCCCTTCAGGCCTCACTTAGCCCGCTTCTAGAACGTTGACAACATGGCCTTTTCTTGGATCTGATGAGGATGAGCTAGGGCGGGTTCTGCCTTTTTAGATGTAATACTTCCCGTGTTTAGTCATGAGCTGCTTGTCTGTGTGGCTTCTCTCTCCTGGGAATCATTTCCAGCAGACACACAGAATGGAGATGGATATTTTATACACGATTTGATTAAGAAACTCTTTGCCCTTAGTCATCTGTAACATGTTTAACCATGCCATTTTCCGTGTATTTCCTCAGAGGGCGCTCCCTGATATGTGTGTGCAGAGCCAAGCCCTGACCACGTGGCCGCCCTGCTCGAAACCTCACGGGCTGCCCAGTGCCTTAGCAGAGGCCTCGGCATTTTTCAAGGTCTTCCCCTAACCTACCACCTGCCTTTCAAGGTGCTGGTTCCCTCTGGGCAGATGCCTCCGGGCATCCCATACCTGTGTTTATTCCAGCCATTCTCAAGGTGTTGGTCCAGGGCACTTTTGTACACAAAGAGTTTTTGTTGATGTGGGATTTGTCTGTTACTCTTACCATATTAGAAATGAGAACTGATAGATTAAAATATGTATATTCATTAACTTATTCAAAAATAGCAATTATAAACCTATTTCAAAAATAACTTTTTCTGGAAAAAAAAAAGAACTGTATTTTCCAAAACAAAATAATTTAGAATGGAGGTGCCCTTTTTTGTAAAAGTCTTTAATGCCTGGCTGACAAGAAGACAGCTGGCATCTCATAGCTGTTTCTGCTCCTAATCCACGGTGCTACGTTTTTGCCGATAAGTGTGGTGAGAAAATCCAGACCCACTCTTAGTGGAAGCTGCCCAGGGAGGAGCGGTCCGCGGCCTTTCCCTTAATGTGGTTGTTTGATACCAGAATGCTTCTTACATGTTCATTGCAGTGTGGGATCTGAAACATCATCAGCGGACTTTTTGTATTCTGTCAAGTTAAAATCTATTGCTCTCGCCTGCATTTTGAATATACCTTTTACCCATGCACGGTTTTGTAACTTCATGCGTTGGTCATTGGGAAAAATACTGATTGAGTTTTGCAGATATTCTAACGTTGATTTGTCTTATACAGAGAAAAGTATGGTTTACCCTTAAGTTCAATTGATAGTTAAATTTGATCTCTTGAACCCAACAAATCATGTTTTTGAAAACAAATCTTTGAAAGGATCAAGCTTTTAGATGTAGTTTAATTTTTAAATTTGCTTTAAAAGTTGAGTGACACAGTATGTTTTTATAGAAATAAAAAAAGTCATATAATTTAGTCACTGGCCTTGTTAGCTAGCACCTGGTACATAATTTGGCTTAAATTTAGTATTTTTTTTACATCTTGATTATTTCAGATGGACCTATCCATCTTGTCATTTATTTGTTATTTTCCCATAACCAGGTAAGGCGCTGTGGCCTTTTCCCTCTTTTAAGCTGGTTCCTGGGCAACACCTTGCTTTTTCATTTTAGCCACAGGTGTGGGGCCACCAGGAGAAAGGCATAGTGGAGGTGTGGCCATGGACCTATGTGAATCCTCAAGGGATGTCATTGAAAAAATGTGTTTCCATGGAAAGATTCCTCGTGTGGGATTTTTCATGCACCTTTTCTAAGCACACTTCTGAAGAACGGTGCTACTTTTGATAAAAACACATTCATTCTTCACCCCCGCCCCTGCAATCTGGTATTTTTCTCAGTGGATGGCTTTCTTTTTTTTCCTTCCTCACAGTAGATCAGTATTACGCAGAGGATAAAACTGATCTTCTGTGTATTCTGAAAAAGCTTTGCTTTCTGTGAATTGTATCACTTTTTCCAAATGGACGGTTGTAATGAGTAACATTGGGTGTGCCCAGGTGCCTCCCTAGCCCCTCCCACAGACTCGCACTGCTATGTCTCACAGCTATTCTGGGTTTTGAGGGCAGCCAGTAGGAATCAAAAATAATTTTATAGCTTACAGTGGGAAATCTGTGCCAGTCTTTATGTAAGACGGCTCATGGATCTGATGTGGGGCATCCTTGGTGGTCAGCTGCCGACTGAACTGCAGGGAGGATGGCAGCTGGAGGCCGATGCATGCCCGCTTCTCGTAAGTCATGTGCGGCTCACGCTTAGACACATGCACGTGCAGTGGGTGGGGCCAGTATCCACAGAAAACCGCTGGCTGATGGAGTTAAGGAGTCTCCTATACGCCACTAGGAAGCTGTGACTGGAAATAGAGTCAGCGACAAATAATCTGGAAAGCCAGGAACTCTTCCGAGCTGACTTGGAAAGAATGTAACAGTGAAACTTGATGATGCTGAGGACAGAGCAGACAGGTTGGAGGCTGTGAGGTTGTGTGGAAAAGAAAACTACACGGTCGAAGTGTGTGTTCCTCCGCCTCTACCCTTGGACAATACATATACAGTCTGCTTGGCAGGTATATCCCTTGAAGCTGGGAACAGTGACTCACCACAGCTGAGGAAGACATGGTTCCTCGAGAATGTCCACCTCGGGGCCGGCCGAGTGGCCGATGGTTAAGAGCTGGCTTGGGATGCCAGAGGGCCCTGGTTCGGATCCCATTTGAGGGCCAGTGACACTGCCCTCCACAGCTAAGATGCTGAACAACAGCTCAACCTGCAGCTGGGCTGCCGTGAGTCGCTGGTGCCTGCCAAGGCGTAGGCTGCAGCCCCTGTGGCAGTGGGTTGCCATGGGCTACCGAGTGTAGCCAGCAGCCAGCGTGAGCGGCCAGCAGCCGCCGTGAGCGGCCGTCCAGAGGCAAGCGACTGATCTGCCTCGCCCGGGAAGAGCGCAATGATGGTGCCAACTTGGGCCAGTGAAGCAACGTCCTCCAACTAGACTGAAGAACAAAAGGACAGCAACTTGTCTGTTCCCCTTCCCCCAATTCCCCAATAAAAATCTTAAAAAAAAAAAAAAAGAATGTCCACCTCCCTTTGAGGGGCACCATATTAACTAGGAACTTTTATAGCCCTAACTTGGCTCCTGGCCTGTAAGGATATTCAGCTTTCTTAGCGATGATAGTTTTCTCTGTAAATTGTGGTGTGAACAGATTTTCTGGGCCTGCTAGCTCTTGAGTTGGCCAAAAGGGATCTCGTGGAGAGTCTAGAACTTTCTGCAGTGATAGCAGTGTTCTGTATCTGTGCTGTCCAGTATGGTAGCTCTAGTCCTGTGTGGCCGTTGAGCATTGGAAATGTGGCTAATGTGACTAAAGAACTGAATTTTAAATTTTGTTTAGTTTTCAGGTAAGTATAAGCAGCCATGTGTGCTGCTGCCCGCTGGTGTCCTTGGAGAGGTTGCAGGTCTGTGGGTCCCCAGGCTCCTGGGTGTGACCACGGCCTCAGTTTACCCCATTCACCTCCGAGGCACCAGCATTGTGTCTGCAGTTTGGTTCCAGGTGAGAAAGACCCAGCAGGTCTGGGCTGGGCTGCGGGATCCAGGCAGACCCACTGAAGAGTTGTCTGCGGTGACAGCGTGTGAGGGGGGAACCTGCCATCCAGCCCTTTCTTAAATACTTCTCACAGCGGAGTAGGTTCACCATCCTCTCTAGTTTCTGCCACTCTGGACGCAGATAAGTTAGAATATGGCACCCATGTCCCTTTATCACTCCAGTTCTTGAAGCCAGAAGGAAGAAGTAAGGGGACGTGAAGTAAGCTGGTTCCTGTGGGTTGGAGACACAGAAAAGAGAGAGATTTGCTGGTGTCGGGGGAAGTGTTAAAAAGCTCCGTGGCCCTTTGTAGCCCTGGGCTTAACGCCGTATAGGTTATCAAGCCTAGCTCCGTAATATTGCTATTGTGGCTTGTGTGTGTGCTTATAGATTTATAAACCCTGTGTAAACTACTGTGTGCGTGTTGCGTGTGTCTGCCTGTCCCTGTCTGCCCATCTACATGAACACCTATTCCTGCCACGCAGTGCTCGTCAGTGTGGTTGGTCATTCGCTGGATGACGGCATGAATATTGGGTAGTGTCTGCCCCTCAGGAAGCTGTAAGTTCCGCGAGGGTGGGGCCGAGGCCTTTCACAGCATTGGGTTCCCGGGGCCAGCACAGTGCTTGGCACGTGGAAGTCATTCAGCATCTATGGAGTGAATATTTACATAGATAATCTTCTGTAGGCTGCTGGCTGTTCTAATAGAGAAATTCCAACATCTTGCTCATGGAAAGTCCAAAATAGGTGTTTCCGATCAGTGGTCAGAATCCCCTTAACGTGGCAAATCAGGGACCCAGGCTGGCACCATCTGGTGACCCCTCTACCCCCACCCCATGTTAGCTCGACTCTCCGGACTGCAGTGGGTCTGCACCAGGCCTTCAGAAGGGTCATGTGGGGGAGTGTTGATGGGCAGGCCCGGAAGTGGCAGATCAGATCTGCTCATGGCCAATGACCAGAGCTGGGTCCAGGGCCACTGCAGGAGAGACCATGTGCCCAGGGAGAAGGGGAACTGCTTTGGTGAACAGCTAGCTGCTCTCGGCCACATTTAGATCCAGTCAGTAAACTACAGCCTGTGGTCCAATCCTGCCTGACTCTTGTTTTTATAAATAAAGTTTTATTAGAATACAGCCACGTTTACAGGCTGTCTGGCTGCTTAATTGAGACAGAGACCATGTGACCTGAAAACATAAAATATTTACAGAAACAGTGTGCAAACCCCGATCTGGACCATACACCTCTTTCCATGTGGATCCGTGTTACTGAGATTAGTCAGTACCTTCGTATTACTGGTTTCTCTGTATAGAGCCCTTATATTTCTTAATATGTTCTGTCTAATCCTAGGTGTTTTATATATTTTATGTTCTGGGGATGGTCAATATGAATGGGATCTTTGTTTCCCTTCTTGTTTTCTATTTTCTAAATGGTCAGCGCTTACATGTAGGAAACGTGGGTTCCGTGTGCATGGCTCTCATGTCTCCATGTCTGTCTCTGTCTCTCTCTCTCTCTCTCTCTGTCTCTCTATCTCTATCTCTTTCTTTTTTATATAGGCTTTATAAATACTAGTTCATTTAAAAATTTTTACATTTTGAAAAAATGTCAAGCTCCCAAAAAAGTTGCAAGACTACTACAGATAATTCCTATACATCCTCTGTCCAGATTGATCAACTTTTTACATTCTGCCAGCTGCCTTAGTTTTCTCTCTCCCTCTCCCTCTCTCTCTCTCTATATATATGCATATGTTATTTGAGAGTGGGCTATTATAGTGAGCCCCTTTTTCCTTACTACTATAATACATATTTCCTAAGAAAAGTATTTTCCATAACCGCAGTCTTGTTATTAAATTCAGGAAATTTAACATTACGATACTCTTATCAGACCTGAAGCCCGTATACTAATTTTGTCAGTTGTCCCGATAGCATCTTTTGTAGCATTTCCACCCCCGCCCAGGGTCCAGTTCAGGATGGAGCCTGGCACTCAGCCCTAACCCTGGAACAGTTCCTCAGCCTTTCTTTGTCTTGATTGACCTTGACATTTTTAAAAAGAAAAGAGGACAGTTATTTTATCAGATGTCTCTCAATTTATATTTGTCTCATTTGACAAAATCCTGATTAGATTTGGTGTAAGCATCTTTGACTGAACTGCTGCAGAGGGGACGTGCGCCCTCCTCATGGCGTCACCCAGACGCGCAGCGTCCTTGGTGGAGATGGAGCAGATCACTGGTTTCAGGTGTTGCCTAACTTCTCCATCAAATAGTTACTGTTTTTCCTTTGTAATTAAAAAGTAATTTTTGAGATTCACTACTGGAATAAAATATTAATTTGTATCAAGTCACATTGACTGTTTCTAGTAACAGTTTTTTCACTTCTTGCATGTGTTTTCAAGATCATAATCTTCATCTGCAAATATTGGTTATTTTGTCTCTTTCTTTCACTATTCCATATCTCATTTCTTTTTGTTGTCCTGTTGAATTGCCTATAATGGGTCAGCAAACTGCGGCTTGCGAGCCACATGCGACTCTTTGGATGCGGCTTCCGAGCCGCAGTTTGCCGACCCCTGGCCTAGAACCTCCAAATATAACACTGAAGAAATACCATGATAATGGGCTCCTTCCTTATTTCTAGCCTGACTAAGAATGCTTATGAGGCATTTCAGAATAATAAAGCTTGCTGCTTAAAAGTCACTTTTCTCTGGGAGATCTGCTGGATGAGGTCCTGTGGGCAGGGCCCCCCCCCCCAGCGCCAGGGCTCCCCGTCGTGCCATCTCATGGTTACTGTCGTGGCTGGTAGTTATGTTTATCTGATGCACTCTGAGTGTTGTGGGGGTGGGACTGTGCTTTTCTGGTTTTACTCCTGTAACCCCAGTACCAGCCAGTATACCTGGCACATAGTGGGCACTTATAACTTGTTGGCAAAATAAACAAACAAATAGGACAGATCTGAATGCAAAAACAATATGGCCGAAGAAAGTGATCGGACACTACAACAGCTCAGTTTTTGAGATGCCTGGCATGATCACCTCCCATCTGGGTGCCCTTGGCAAGTGACCAAACCTCAAGCCTTCGTCTCCTAATCTGTAGAATGGGCACGCTGCCTGCTTCCTGAGTAAGTATGAGAAATTAACACACTGAAGGTGGTGTGTCACAGCACTCACCTCAGTGCTGGCGTGCAGACACACTCGCCACATGCCCGCATCATCGCTGTCATCACTGCTGTCATTCTGACGCAGTGGACGGTGTTCGCTTTACAGGGTACCTGGTGTCGGAAGTGAGATCTGATTCGTTGGTCTGGACACTGTTGCGGTGTCTCGAGTGGAGCAGATGGGCCCTCTGCCTCCTAGCGAGGTGCTGATCACTGACGGGGTGTCACAGAGAATTGCATTCTTACATCGGGGGAGCATGGGCTTGGACCCCTCCTGACTCCTCAGGTTGTGTGGTCAGAGCAGATCGTAGAGTTTGTTTTCTTGGGTTTGTCTGAGCTGCTTGTCCAAAGAATGGGAGCTCAAAGTACGGGGGTTTGAAAAGACAAACTCCGGTTTTACCTTGAATCAGTTTGAATAACCTTCGTAGGTTGCAGAGGCTGGCGACAGCTTGGGCAGGACGCTGTGAGATGAGCAGTGCAGACGGCTTCGGTCCCACAGCAGCCCCCGGCTCGTCAGTTGCGTCACACAGTGTTTTGACCACCCACCATGAGCTGGGACACGGCATTTTGCAAAGGAAAAGTTATGAATTGGAGCTGGAAGCCCAGAACTGGTTAAATAATTCATATGTATTTCAAGGCATCAAAAAATACAGAAAGCACAGAGGGTAATTCACCACATACTTGTGTATGCTTGAAGATGCGACACTGTTTACATTTTGTCATATTTTTTCAAGGCTTTTTTTGTTTAAGAGCAACAACACGTTGCAGATGACGCCAAGGCCTCCTGTGGCTCCCGTCCCACCCCGTTTTTCTCTCTTCTGCAGAGGCAGCAACCCTTATTAATAAGTGTCCCTTCTCATACTTTGCAGACACACACAGACGTCTGTGAATAACACGTTATCTGCGTGTGTGTGGGTGGACATAAATGGTGTCAGACAGTCTTTTCATTATACTGCTATGTGTATTTTCTACTTCTCCAAAAAGATTGCTTCATGGGTGATAATATCAGACACAGATGCTGCGGTGCTGCCTCGCTTCCTCCCTTCCCGTGTTGTCGCAGCTGTGACCACAGTGGCTTTCCTTGCGCCTGGCGTGGCCCTGCTCCAGGTCTCAGATGGAGCATTCGTGCCCCCTACCCCAGGGCTCGCCCCCAACCGGACTGTCGAGCTCCAGGCAGACCAGGTAGCAGCAGGCCGAGAAGAGGGGACCCTGAGTGCCCCTCCCGGCTTTTGAGGACCCGGCGGTGAAGTGGGTGGAAGGTTTTCTGAACTGGGACCGGACCCCGACCCAGGCCTTTGGGAAGAGCCAGCACCAGGCCGGCCTCTTCCAGGAGAGCCAGTCCCTTGGGCCCCGTGCGTGCGTGGCTCAGGTCCCTGCACCATCTGGCTCTGTCGTCTTCATGTGCGTCTTCAGCAAGGACGCAGAGCCCTCCTTACACATTCACCATGTTTGGGGGGAATTCGTTCTTCAAGTTTCTTACCTTCTGATAGACCTCTAACCTTTGAGGGATTGAGCCATAATTCCAACATTTGGGGATTCGATGCCCACGTTCGTTTTTACTTTCTCTAATCAATAATTTTATTAAACTATATCATAACTCCTTGTAGCCTTCAGCTTTTATCTTTGACAGTTTTTAGAATCATAATTTCATTTTGTTTACTGTCATCTAAGAAGCCAGGGAGGTATGATGTGTTTTTAACAAGATAACTATAAAAAAAAATGGGTAAAAATTTTAAAGTCAGTAACTTTTTAAAGGAGTAGAGAATTATGTCTTTGGTGAACTCGTCTCTCCAAAATGACTTTTTTCCAGAGGATTCCAGATTACTAATATGGTACTTAGCAGGAAGTCTGAAGTCTTGAAATCTAAAGCTTATTTGGGAGCTTATTTTATCAGCATGCATCTCTAATTTTCTTAAAAGGCAGAAATTTTCAGTGTCATTTCTTTTTGGAAGAGCCAGGTTTTAAAACAAAGCAAAAAAAAAAGGATGCGTTAGCTTTCATATTATATATCTGTATAACCTTTGTTATTTCACACGTTTTGGTGTCATAGATGCGAACCCATGCCTACAGAACATTTGGAAAATACAGAAATGGGGAAGGGAGAAAAGCCACGTGTAGCTCCTCTCCACGGAGATGACTGCGTGTTTTCCTCGTGTCCGTTTCCTTTTTAAAAAAGCCGAGCAGGCACTTTGCTGAAACTGCAGGGCTGGGATTTCTCAGCTGCTGGTGATCTGTGCCGTTGCTCAGGGGCTTGAAAGCACCATTTTTATGTTAATGTCTGTTTAGAGGAGTAGGTTAGGATCGCTTTGCATCCCTCCATTAGGAGTTCACCCGTGTGGCACTCCTCTGAGCTGCTTGTGTCAACACAAGGGAGGGGACACAGCAGGGCTCCACAAACACAGGTGAGTCACCAGCCTCCGAGGCTGCTGGGGCTGACAGTTGTGGCTCCTGCCTGGTCAGGCTTGGTGTCTGTGACTCCCTCTTCTCAGGAAGGAACCTCTTCCCCCGTCTGCATCATCATGGGCCCGAATTCCTGTGGACTGGATCAGATAGTGCTCATGCTGTCCACGCACAAAATGTGATCTCTAGTTGTTTTGAATTGTGTCCAGACTGGAGACATGTCAGTGAGGTCCTGATGCACCTGGTTGGACCAGTCGCAGGGGCGAAGTGCTGGGGAGTGTGTGAGTGAGACTGAGGTAGCGTCTGACCACGTGGTCCAGCCTGGAACCTTACCTGACACCTCCCCTTTGCAGCCCCCATCTTCCAGATAGCTCCTGGGCGTGGGGATGGCTGCAGACTTCCCGCTGTTCTTAGCTTTTTTTTTTTTTTGGCAGAGTCTACAAATAATTTTATTGAACTGAACAAATAACACAGTAGCTTGTGAAAAAAAAATCTCACGAGGAAATAACTTAGCTACTTTACACTTTACAACTCCACGGCAGTTTCTTTGTAAAAAATGAGCACTGAGCCTGAGGGTGTCCTGCCTGGGTCCATAATGAACAAGAGATGCCGGATCTGCCCGGGCACAGACCCTGCGACACGGGGCCAGTCTAGGGCGAGAGAAGGATGCTTTCCCACTCCGTGCCCTGTGGTGCAGGTTTTTATCACACATGCTGACTCTGTGGAGACAGAGCTGTGCAAACATGGAGGGAGAGGTGAGTCCTTGAGCATTTAGGGCGCGAGGACTGGTGGTCAGGGAGGATAGGCACCGACTGCTCGAGAGTGTCTGGCTTGGTTTTTATTTCAGAGAAAACAGTCCTGATGAATAGGCCTTCGGGAGAAATCTGTGGGACTGACAATGCAATTTACATAACAATTAAACTAGTTTAGTGTCCCCGGCGCTGCAGAAACCAGGCTTCTCCCTGCGCCATTATTCAGTGTTGTTAATCTGTTTTATGACCCAGTTTCCCCAAATGGATAATTTCTTCTCCTTGGTACTAAAATATAGTCAGAGACTTGGGAATCTGCAGTAGCGAGCAGTGCTGTTAAGAGCGGTCCGTGGAATTGTTTCTTCTACCTCCCTCTGGCTGTTTGCTTGGGGAAGGCTGCCTCGCTGTCTTTCCAGTCTGCATGTCCCCAAGTGCCACGCTGCTCCTCTGATTTACGTGTGTGGAAGCCTGTTTTGCCCTCGGTGCTCAGTGTTTTGCATATTCTCCCAGTTCTGAGTGAATGGAGGAAGAGCTCGCCAACGCTGGGGGGTTGAGGGGATTAGCGGAGGGTGTCCCTCCCGCTGGGCTTTGTTTTGCTTTCCTGGATTCCAGCAATGCTGCTTTGAAGGGCCTGAGTGTCAAGCCAATAAAGGCCTTTTCAAATTCTGCCGGTGCTGCTGCTGCTCTCCTGCATTTTGTTTGGGGTTTTATCCAGGACAGCATATAGGTCTCTAAACTGAGTTCCTTGCTTTGTAAACATCACCTGGTTGCCAGCGATTGTCCCAGCCTCCCCTGGGAAAACTGGCGCCACTTCCTGGCTCTGACCCAGCTCCTATTTTATGGATGGCCGCTGATTGGGGGAGATTAGCCTGCAGGTAAATTCGAGTGGGAAAGACCACTCCCTTGGGAAATGAAGAGGTTAAAACGTAAGGTGACCTTAAATTATCCACTGTAATTTTTTCAATTTAGTATGGAATTTTATGTGACAGAATGAGAACAATGGTAACCAAATAATAATAAATTAGTGTAATAAAAATATAGCAGTTTGCCCTAAATGGTATTCACTTCAACTTTGGTGTGATCTGGGAAAGACGTCTCTCCTGAATAATTCCGTAGTGAAGCCACAGCAGGCAGCGGCAGCTGACAGTGGAGGGGAGGCCCGCCCCCTCCCAGCTCCTGGCCTGGGGGTGGCCCCTGTTCCTCCAGGCTTCTCCCTCTTGGGGAGTATGGGGTAGGGCAGTCAAATGCTGTTTCTGGAAGAGGCCAGTGGAAGACATTGACTCCTGAAAGCGACAGGTGGAGCCCTGGGGTCTGGGTCCCGGAATGGCACCTGATTCGTGCTGCTCGTGGCCTCGGTGCCCTTCCCAGGCCTTCCCTTCTGGAGAACCGTCTGGGCCTGTTTTCCCAGGTCAGGCTGAAGCCCTTCCCCGTGGCTGCTTACCACCTTTACCTCTCTTTCGCAGCATCAGTGACGCTGCTGTTTATTTGCCTCCTTGACTAGGTCGTAAGCCCTGTCTTCTAGGAGAAGCTGTGATTCATTTTTATTCTTAGGGCCTGTGCAAGGCCAGGCACTGAACAAGTGCTTCAAGACTGTGTGTTGGTGCATTAAAGGCTGGCAAGCACCCACTGGACGAGGCCGTCTCTGGGCAGCCGGGTGGGCTCGCCTCTGCTGGCCCGTGACCTGGTGAGTGGCGGCCCTCTCCGCCAGCGTGGGCCTTGTCCCAGAACTTGACCCAGTGCACCACCGCGGACCTTATCTGGGAACTCGGCTTTCACCCTGAACACAGACCATCTCCTGCAACGCCTCTGGCACATTGTAGGTTCGTGGCGGCGTGTGTGGCCTGCTAAGGCATCAAAAAAGGAGAAGTTTCAGAATTTAACTTTGGTGAAATCGTGAACTAATTTTGCCACAATAAAGTTTCATTCACATGATAAAGAATTTCAAATGGCATATAATGACGGGTTTGAACATTTGGACAGTGAAATGCCACAGTGTAATAATAACTCCTGTGTCCCCTGGAGTGGCCCTGCGCATCGTGTCACTGCTCACCTGCACAGTGATGGCAGTCCCCGCATCCACAGTGACAGCCCCTGGAGAACAGCACCAGGCCGACCTGGTGCGCAGGTGCTTACGGGTCCTGGCATTGGGGTCCTGGTGTCCGAGGAGAGAACAACGGGCAAAAGAATGACTTTTTAAAATTAACTCATGCAGCGATAAGTTGATTCAGCAGCAGTTTTATGATTTTTATTGTCAGAAAAAGTGTAGCAAAAGTTTCATTTTATATTCTGAGTTAGGTCAGAGCTGAAATAGAAGTTGGCATTCACTGTTTTGATGACTTTGGACAATAAGTCAAAAAGTGACTTATCTCATCTAAGCCTCAGTTTGCTCACCTGTTAAACCATGCAGATGCCTGCTTCCTCTCTGAGATAAGGGATGCCTCACAGAAAGTGCTGGATAAAGTGAGTTTCCTGCCTTAGGATCTGCATACTTGACTGGCATTTATTTATTTATTTATTTACTTATTTAAGGAGGGCGCAGCTCACAGTGGGCCATGTGGGGATCGAACCAGCAACCCTGGTGTTAGCAGCACCATGCTCTAACCACTTGAGTTAACCTGCCGCTTCAGAGACGTTCCTGTGGCCAGGTTTATGATCTGCTGTTCCTGCTCCAGTGGATGTCTCGTCCTTGCTGTGGAGAGAGGCGGCTGGCTGCTATGTGGTGGGCGGGGGCCAGTGCCCAGTGGTCTGCACGGATGGTGTGCCCGGTGAGGCCACTTTTAATAAAAACTCAACTTAGAGCCTCTCATCCCACCGCCTGAATTTCTCCCGTTCACGGTCTTCGCTTTGTTGTTGTTACTTATCACTGTGTGTTACTCACTTCTCTTGTTCTGCGTGGTGCTTCCTTCTTGGTTGGGATGTGCATGGAACTGTGTTACCAAGGGAGCACGTGTTAGGTGCCATCCCAGCTATTAGGGGTTCAGGAAACCAGGTCATAGTTCATAAGCCTTAGCTTCCGAGCTGTGGAAGGCTCTAGAGAACATTGAGAGCAGAAGCCACCCAGAGCCCGATGAGGTGGTTACAGGTGGCAAGGCTGGGACTCCATCCCACGACTAATGATGACCCTTAGTCATCATTGCTTTTTCCAGTATCACAGGATGTCTCTTCCTGATGCCATGCCTGGGACAGAGTTTGTTCCCATTCAGTTCATCCCACAGGCCCTACCAGAAACACAGGGCAGTAAGTCCCTGTACCCAGAGGCTTGGGCACTGGGCAGCTCCGGTAAATAAAGCACATGCCAAGGCTGAGTATCACGGTGTAATGTAACAGTCAGGGAGGCTAGACTGCAGTAACGAATACACCCAAGGCACGTGCAGTGGCTCAGACACACAGGAAGTGACAGTAGCCAGCTCCTGCCTCCTGTGATGGGGGGGGGGAGCGCCTTCCCGAGGGGCCGCAGGGCAGCTGCGCCCAGCCTGTGGAGGGGAAGGAGTGGGGGCTGGGCACATGCCCTTCTTCAAAGGCTTCTGTCCTACCACTCACATTCCCTCTGTGAGAGCTCATCTCAGGGACACACATAACTACATGGGATGCTGGGAAATGTCACTTAGCCATGTGCCCCAAACAAAGAGATGAATTTTGGGGAGCAACTAGTAGTCACACTAAAGCAACAGAAAGTTGACCTGGCTATTGAAGAGGGTGGGACCTTGGGTAAAGGAAGATAGGGCGGTCTCAGTGGACCTCAGACATCTAGGCAAGTGAAGAGGGTGGAAAGGTGCTTAATTCCATGGCCAGTGGGGAGCTGCTGGAGGTTTACTGAGTAGGGAAGTGACGATTGGCACCTCATTTTAGGGACACGAGTCAGCAGCAGCCTACACATGGATTGCAGCAAGGTGTCCCTTTGTGAGAAAAGACCTGAACACACAGGGCTCTGCGGGAATAATGATGATGGCGGTAACTGCATATATTTATTGGCACTTACACATGCACGGGGCTAGGCGTCCCACGTGCTGCGGTACAGTTACCGCCATCATCCTGTGATGAAGGTATGGTGTGAACACACCTTCTAAAGAAGGAGTACCTTCCACGGGTCACACAGCTCTGGATTGCCAGGCCAGGCAGGGTTCCCAGCGGGGTCACCAGGAAGCAGTGCTCAGGTGTACAGACCATGAAGAAGTGCCGTGACCTCGAGGAGGAGGGATCTGGTTCTGGGACGCGGGCTGGGCCTTGAATGAAGTCATACTTGGTTTAAGATGAACTGAGGTTGGGAAAGGGACCAGGGACTCCAGGTGTGGCCAGCGGACCCCGGACAGACGCCAGGAAACAGGATATGCATTTGGAGGGAGGCTGGGGCGCTGAGCCTGGAGCCGGAGGGCCAGTGTAAGAGGCCACGAGAAGGACGTCAGGGACTGGGGCACCTTGGGAGCTCCTTGCCAACCAGGCCAGCCAGGCCTTCCCGTCCTTCGCCGTTCAAGGTGGGCTGTCGGCTCACCTGTTACTAGCTCCTAGGTTTGCTTGCCCTTCTCCACAAGACGGGCGAGGAGAGGAGGGGTGAAGCCCAGCCTTCTCACAGAGCTCCCGCCCCATGCGGCCATCACCGTGCGCCCTGCACTGCTCCCCTCCCCTCCAGGCAGCTCTGGCGTTTGGTCCGTCTCAGAAACATGGTTGCTTTCCATGGAAATGGCAGGAGTGCTGGAAATCGGTGCCTACTCTGCATGTGGTGTTGACTGTGGGTGGTTTTGAGGACCCCAAGCTGGGGATGGACCCATTGCTCCGAGAAGCAGAGTTCACGCTTTCTCGTGTCTTTACCTTTCACCCTGAGACCAGGAGTTGCAGACGGTGGAGGTGACATGTTTGTTTCAGTGTGATTACTTACCATCAAGGAGTAAGCGTTCCTAAGCAGTGGTGGAAGCCATTCTGCCTCCTGTACTTCCCTGGGGAAGAACGCTGGGAGTGGACAAAACCAAACCCCTGCTCTGTGGCTTCTGGGTCGACACTTGTAATCTTGAAAATGGTCATGTCTGTGTTTGGCTTAAATGTGCCGGCCACCTGGCTTCTCATTGTACCACCTGGGTCTTCTGTCCTCTTACCTTGCTAATCTCTTTCTGTGTCAGTGGTGTGCTAGTGGTGTGCATACCCCTGAGTGCTTTCAAATCATTTATGATTAAACACTGCTCAAACAGCCAGGGTGAGATTTATTGACACAAAGCAGAGTTGATGTGGACAGAGTGTTGGGGTGGGGGTAGGGGGTGTGTGAATCATTTCTCTCTGTTCTGTTTATTTCCAGTTGACAAGAGATGACATTTATTTTTAAGTTGTGCTCAGAGCTCTGTGACTTCTGCAGAACTGCAAACCAGATTTCACTTTTGAATTGAGATGACGGGGAGGGAATGGTGAATACCCCTGAGCGGCAGACACTTGCTGGCCCCCTTCACTTGATAAACTTCACATCTAGATTCATAATCAGATAGCTCATTCAGGTAATTTATCCAAGTAAATCCGCAGCTTAAAAATAATATATCTTCGGGCCGGCCGAGTGGCGCGATGGTTGAGAACTCACTTGGGATGCCAGAGGGCCCTGGTTCGGAACCCACATATGAGGGCCAGTGACAATGCCCTCCACAACTAAAATGCTGAACAACAGCTCAACCTGGAGCTGGGCTGCCGTGAGTCGC